>NW_015378325.1:0-43806 GCF_001204775.2 Aspergillus nomiae NRRL 13137
TTTTTTTTTTCATCGGCCGTTGCTAACCTTGACAGCTCTTCACTTCGCTCTATAGCATGCTACCTACCTCTCAAGAGTACCTCACCCGTGCTGGATGGTCTCCCGCTGCCGCTGCCTACTCCCTGATCGGTCTCTTCTTGGCCGGCGTCATTGTTATTCGGTTCCTATCTGCGCTTCTTCATCGTTACATTCCCTCCCACGTCGTCGGCTGTGCTCATAGTCATGAGCCGGATGCAAACTCTGCCGACCCGGAGCGCGGCCACAGTCACCACCACGGGCATCACCATGCTCATCACTCAGAAGATCATCATGGCTGGACCGAGCGGACTCCTTTGCTAGCGCGGGCGAGCAAATCCAGTCCCGCGGTGCCACACGCGGGATCTGAAGATCCCCACACTGCTTTTTTCCCTGCCGGAACTTGGCGCGTACGTTTGGGCCGGCGTCTAAGTCGTATGGTGGGCATCAAAACGCACTGCGACAAGGACGGTCCCTGTTATGGCTTTTCGCAGAAATGTGGTGCCGAATGCTCCAAGACTCTGATTGCCCCTGAGATCTCTGTCGCGGATGACACTGACGTCCATGTCATTCCTGTACGTGTGGACATTGACCAGGTGGATGGTCCAGAAGAAGGCTTGACTACCTCCAACCACACACATCACAAATCTGGAGACTCATCTTCCTCCACCCCTCGTAATGAACTATCTGAATACCCACCCCCATCTGCGGAAGATGCGGATGGCACGTCCAAAACGCAAGTGCTTGGAAGCCAGCATCACCACCATGTGCCGCAAAATGCGTTCCTGTCTATCGGTCTACAGACCTCGATAGCGATCGCTCTTCACAAATTGCCTGAGGGCTTCATCACTTATGCTACCAACCATGCTAACCCAAAACTTGGTCTGACCGTTTTTCTTGCCCTTTTCATCCACAATATCAGCGAAGGCTTCGCCATGGCACTACCTCTTTATCTCGCCCTTCAATCACGCGGCAAAGCGATTTTCTGGTCCAGCCTTCTGGGCGGTGTCAGCCAACCGGCCGGAGCAGGCCTCGCGGTCCTTTGGATCTGGGGCACCGGACGAACCGGTAGCCCCGGGGGCGATGCTGACTCGTCCTGGGCCGTATACGGAGGCATGTTCGCAGCTACGGCAGGGGTCATGACCTCCGTGGCCCTGCAGCTGTTCAGCGAAGGGTTGGGACTGACCCACAACCGGGGGATTTCAATCGGCTTTGCCATCGCGGGAATGGGTATAATGGGCCTGAGCTTTGCCCTAACTGCATAATTGTCGTGATTCACTAGGCGTTTTTGGTATACCTTGGCGTTTGAATTTGAGTTACTATACGCACCTCGCATCTCCATAGACGAAAAGGGAAGCCAAAGCATAAAGCATCTAGGAGTTCAGTCTTTTTCATGAATGCGCAACGAGTGATGATTCTGATTTCGGGTCTATGAGATATGCCTTACCTATTCACTTAATTCAACCTGTTGCTCAACGAAGACTCAACTCACCCTTGTTGCCACTAGGGGTAACATTCCTTTCACGGGGACACTGTAGAATGCGAGATATGAAAGGTCTATCAGAGCCCCTTTTTAAATCACAGCCTTGTAATGGTGCTGTTCGGGCTTGGATTATGCGGTCGAACTGCCTAGTAAGTCTATGAGATCACTATGCTTGTTCAATGGGCCATGGGCTGAATGTGCTCCTTTGATAACAACATGAGTATTTGAGACTGGTTTGTACTGCGCTGTAGAGTACTGAATATACGATGCGAGATGGAAGGAGAAGCTGACATGCTTCAGGTGACACGGATCCTGTGGTCATGTGCAGGGCAAGTCTCTCATTTGTCTTTTGCAGATTGATTGCTTACTCTTATCGGAAGAATATTGATTTTTGCATTTATCATACATCTATTATACGCATATACAATACCATGTCCAACGCCTCATTTATGCAACCATAACCCCTGTGACTCCCAAGTAATTGAAACATTATACAGTAAAAGCGAAGGAAGAAGGGCTAGGCACCCTTGCCTTTCGCGGCGGCTTCTCGTTCTCTTTTTCTTGCCAGGTATCGCTCCTTTGCGCTCGAGACATCTCCCTCGGTCTTGCGGCTGCGGCTGCGCTCTGCGATTTCTTTCTGCCGTGCTGCCTCGGCCGCTTCTTCCTGTTGCGCTCTCTCTTCCAGTTGTGAAGCAATCATCTCTGTTTGACGAGCGCGCTGGCCAGCTCGAGCGCTCTGTTGCTCCGATTGGAACCGGGACCTTGGCGCAGAAGCGCGCGATCCAGCAGCAGCCGTGGCCGCAGAGGGCTGTTGCTTGGGTTTTGGGGCAGCATTGAGACCAGCAGACAGCAACTGTCGCTTATCGACAACCTGTCCTTCGTCATTGATGGCAATATGGGCACCCTGTGCATTGAGCTCCTCGGCTTTCTGCGCTTCTGTCTTCTCCTTGAGATCCTCTGTTTCTTCCGGAGCTTCTCCAGCCTGCACCCGCCGTGCAGCCTCTTCCGTAGCCTTCATAACAGCCTCATGCTGTTGTTCACCCCGAGATAGCATGTCCCTGTAGAAATCAACCATACCAGTACTTCCATTCTGTTTCCGTCGCTCTTCCTCCTGCCGCTCCCGCTCCGCCTCCTCCTCTTCCATCTTCCGCAATTCCTCCTGCTGCTTCTTATACGCAGATGTCACAAACTTCTCCTTATCAGCAAACTCATCGCCCTCCGCCTCCCGCTCCTTAGCCAGCATCCGATCCCGCGCGCGAAGCTGATCGCGCTTGCGGATCTCCGCACTCCGCAACAAAGACCCCATATACCGCGGACCCTCGTTTTTATTCTCCGCCGCCGCTTTCTCCTTCCCAGGCTTCGCATGCAAGCTCTCATACACCGCATCGTAAGAATAAATCGACGGATCGAGCTCCTCCGCATCCTGCGCATGCTTCTTACTGCTATGCATCGCAGACAGGTTCACATATTCCTTATTCCCCGCTGCGGAACCGCCCTTCTTCGTATTCAACCCAAATGAAGCCCCACTATCCCCCGTCTGCTGCTCCATCGTCTCATCCTCATCGTCATCCGCGAAAATAGAACTCTTGCTCAGCGGCTTCACGTTCGGTTTCCCCGTTGCGCCTCCCCCGAATGGCACTTTGCGCTTCGCGGGAGGTTCCGTCGTAGATGGCTTTGCCGATGAGGCCGAGGTGCGTTTCGTCTCTTCTAGTCCACCGAGTGTGGAGATCTCAACTTCCCCGCTTCCCGTGTCTTTGCTTTCGGAGTCCGAGTCCGAGTCGAATATGGTTTTCTTGCGCTTTTGCCCAAGGGCCCCGGGCGCCGGGGCGCGCGTTTGGTTGTTTTTTGTTAGCGAGATTGAGGCCGTAGGAGAACGTTGGGGGCGGCATTTTTGGGATAGGAGGGTTTGTTCTGCGTGCTGGATGATGGTTCGTGTTGGCTTCTTTTGAGGTTGGACCTAGCTCAGTTCTGGATGATTGTGGTCACGTGGTGATAGTGGTATCTTACCGGGGTTGGGGCTTATCGTATAGATCTCATTTGGGGTTTATGGACATGGTTTTGGTGCGTTGTTTGGATCGATCCAGTCCCTGTTGTATTGAGTATTGAATAATGGGTCCTGTGCTTGTGGGCAGGTAGATCATTTGGCTACTGACTATTTGCTCTGGGATAATTTACACTTGGGCAGAAAGGCTACAATTTAGATCCGAATGTCCTGCATAACTGTTTTCTTGTATGAATAGTGCTGGAAGCAGTGTGTGTTTGAGGAGACTAACAATTGGGAGCTGTGAGAGTATGTGGACTTGAACTTATCCACAATCACTTGTAGGGCAGAACCGCATGTAAGTGAGTGTACAAATCAATATGAACAGAAGTAATGTAATCAAGCAGCAAGATGCATGTTTGTAGTTAGATCCCATACGGTCATTTAGTATTGATGTCGAAATGCCGCTTTCTTGCTCCCAGGAACAAAGGCCATCCAGTAGTAGCTTGATGCGTAACGTTCTAGATCCCGTTCAGCGAGCATCGTCTATCATATATGGAAAGGATGGCGGATCTTTTTCACATTCCATTTAATCTGCTATATCTGATCAATAATTCGTATCGCCGAGCTGTGTGCATCAATATTGCCCAGTGTATCACCTAGCCCAATCATGCGATAGTACTGACTGATCGGTTAATCGCAGGTCTCCTATGTGAGCCTGTGTCCTGAGACTGATCGTCTAGTTCCAAGGTCTCCGCCTGCACCAATTGGCGCCGCGCAGACTCAGTAGCTTGCCATCTCCTCAGTGGGATGGTCAACAAACTACTAAGGGTTGTTTGGATTCCCTGATAGATGACCATGGGCAGCTTCATCCTAGACTGAGCGGCTTCAGGAAGCCCCATAAACATGATGGTTGTTATTGGCACACCCATCGCCGGCGTTTTGGTGGGCACCAGATATGCCACAGCTATTGTGTCCTCGCGGCTGAGCCATAGCCATGAGACCAGAATGGCGATGGCAATGCACACCAGAAACAGTGCGATCAAGATAAAGACGACAAACACCATGTTATCCGATCGAACTTCGGAAAACGCATCGGACTCGAATGCGCCATCATAAGTACTCCAGATGATGACTAATAATGCAAAGGAGCTCAATTTGCTCATCTTCCACTCTACGAACACTGTCTTCACCAGGCGTGGAAACACGCTGGCTATGATTTGCCCGACCAGCTAGTCATACAAAAATGTTAGCATCAACAAATCACATGCTATTAATGTGGGAATGTAGCACATACCAGTGGGGCAAAAACCGAAAGCCCCAGCTGCTTAAAGACATATCGATAGGTTTCGGTGAATCCTTCGGTCTCCGGCAGAAAGTCTGTGTACCAGGCGCCAGTGTTGGTGTAGAGCTTTATCAAAGCTGTCGTCAGGAATGGACCAAGAAGGCTCCCAATGGTCGACTGCGCGATGGACAAGGCTCCATTTCCGTTGGCCTTTCGGGTCATTATAGTGTTGAAGGAGATACTTTATGTCAAGGCCTTCAGATTAGCAATTATTTCAGAGTAGAAAGAAAATTTATCACCGTAGACTTCTGATTGGGTTGGCTTACGCGGTAGGAAGACACCCCAGGATGATGATTCCGATCAACAGTGCCGGATCCATAAAATGCTTGTCGGTTGCACAGGCGCTGACGACGCCATAACTGATCGATGAGGTCAGGAGATAACATTGCACTTGAGTGAAGATGTGCACTTTCCAGCGGCTCAGATTTTCGACTAGGACCTGAGTAGGAAGTGTACATCCATTGATGAAGAAAATGATGGAAACCGCTACATAGTTGACAACGGTTTGCTTTAGCGGCTGATGGGGTTTTGGCACCTGCACCTGAGAGGCGAAGACAATCAGGATGCCCATGACAATAAGAAACCATTGGTCAACCACTAAGTCCCAGATTCTAAGTGCCCATCTCCATCGCTTCTTTTTATCGCTGGCGTTGGTTCGGGGTCCGCTCGGCATCGGAGAAGTGTCTCGGCGTCCAAAAGATTTTAAGGAGAGCTGTCTGTCTTCCACATCTTTTAACAAGGCACCAACCGGCGCTCGAAAATGAGAGCAAGGGGGTGGAAAAGACTTTAAGCTTTCAGCCTATACTTACCACTGGCACTATCTCGGCACGAGTCACTTGAGAGCTGAGGCGCCGGCTTGTTAGTCATGACCCCCGTGGCTTGTTGGTGAAATATGATCTATGGAGCAACCATGGATAAGTAAATATACTTCAATGGATTCCAGAATATCTCTGTCAGTTCGCCTCGAGGAAGGGCGATTTGGGCCACTTTTATACATCTCCAATTGTCCCTGATAGCCAGGACAGCATCAAAGCCAGGGAGGACTAGAGTCACTAGATTGGTGGGTCGCTCAGGACCACAAACTCGGTCCAGAGGCAGCATGTTTGTTTCTTCCCTTTACTTCCGTATGATATGCAGTAATGACGTCTTATTGTGACTTTTTTTCAGGATTCTCATGCATGTGGTATGCTCATGTTCAGATTGAGATTGTCACACATCGTAGGGTAAAGTGTAGTAGGTTTACTATAGCTATCAAGATACTGATACACAGGGTAGTGGAGATACTTTGGGATTAATACCCATCCCTGCCATAGACGACGCGTTGCCAGCAATGTAAGGGGAATGCAGATACCCACCGTCATTCGAATGTAGATATGGATGCGTACGTCGATAAGGGTTATCTTATCGTGCACGTGACTCGCGTCCCATTATCTACTCTCCGTATATCATCATTGTTCCCCTAACCAAACTCCAACGAAGTTGACAATTACAAATGTCCTACTACTTCACCATTCTCTCCCCCACAGATGTTCCTCTGTTTAACATCGCCTTTGGCACCTCCAAAAGTGGTGGCGATGGAATTGCCCGCTTCCGATATCCGGATACCGCACAATACATGAACCAATTCATCATCCATTCAAGTCTGGACATTGTTGAGGAAGCCCAGTGGATGAATGGGAACCTGTATGTCTCTTCTTTGCGTTTCTTACTGGCTTGGTTTGACATAGGCTGCATACTAAAACATAAGATATGAAGGTATCTAAAACACATCGACACCTACCCCCCCGCCTCAGCCTACATCTCCGCCTTCCTCGCTCCCTCCGGCGCCCGATTTCTCCTCTTACATCAACCCCCTCAACTCCCCTCCACTTCCTCTACCGGAAGCGGATCTTCTTCAATACTAGGAGCAAGCTTCTCGGCCTCTGCCCTTGGCGGTGGTAGTTCCAGTCGCGCGTCATCTAGTTCAATCGGGGCGAACCCAACCTCCCCGCAGACCGAGGAGGCCGTGCGCCAATTCATGAACGAGGTTTACGAAAATTATGTCAAGACCGTGATGAGCCCATTTTACAGGCAAGGAATGGAGATTAAGAGTCCCGTATTCAGGTCAAAGGTTACGGCTGCGGGAAGAAAATGGTTGTAATCTCTCCCTTACTTTTTTTCTTTCAATATTTCCCGCTTTCTTAATACCACTTTGCTGCTTATACCTGTCTGTTCTTTGAGCATATTCTACTTGTGTATATTTCTCGGGAGTCAATGGTTAGGTTCTATTTAAAATCTCAACAGAGGGGCCCCCAATCCGATGGCTATTCGATTCTGCCTTATATACGCCTGGTGAAAGTAAGCTGCGGAATTATGGATCTATTTACATGTGATTGTGTTTTGGCGGAGGTCCAACACTCATTTCGTGGCTATCCAGGGTTATGTACAGGGTCAATTAATGCGCAGTGATTCGTTCCAGGATGGCAGAACGTAAAGTGTGGGCGTGGACGTTTGGTGAGATCTTGGTCAATTCCTCTGACATTATATATATGATCAGCAATGCCCCATGCTATACATCCGGCCGAGGTCAATGGCCTACCGTCCTCCATGGTACTCACTCAAAGTTGGTTTGATAGACTGAAACCTAATAGATCTACCCATTCTATTACTGGTAGAACCGTATACTCAACAATCTCACTAGGCAGTTGAATTACACTCATGCCAGAAGTTGGTCATATTGGCTACCGTGTCAACTCGTCCGCTAAAGAGCGATTTGCGTGTATGTAAAAATAGCTACTACAGGTGCGAAAACTGTAGAACTATACTTGCTTGCCTAGGTTCACATGTCGTCTGAGTTTGGAATTGGGTTCGTATTTGAAAACATGGATACTGTCTCTGGGAGAAAGGGTGTTAATTTATCTACCAAGTAGGATACGTGCCCACGCTTGGCGTCACGTTGGAATTTTGAGAGGCTTGAGTATTAGCACCACAAAATATATATATATATATACTAGTCACATTGAAGTAAGTTTTTAATCTCACCAGAGCAGTGGGATGTTTATTCCGAGTAAATGTATCTATAGTCCCGACAAGGAACAGATCTAGATCGAGGTGAACTTAGGGTTAAAAGATCCTGTTTACTTGCGGATCACATGCTGCGCTTTCTATACTGGGTTAGTAAGACCCCTAAGATATCCATGGTAATAGTAAATACCAGTAATACTAGTAATGGAGTAAGCTCTTAGCAGAAACTTTAGATACTGCGATCAGTGCTAGTTGCGTGCTAGGCTGACATGCCAGTGGGTTTATTCTTACTTCACATGGAAGCCATGCATAAACCGTGTTCATTCGTCGGTTTTTCAACAGTCTAGACCCGCGTTCGAATGGTTCAAGTGAGATTTAATCTCGACCGTGTCGCTAACATGTAGATCAAATAAAAGTATCCGCAAGATAAACCCCATGGCTTGAAAAACGGGAAAAGGAAACGCTCAAAAATACATCACAACGCCTAACCAAACCAACTGTTAAACTGTCATCTGAGGAGCCAACTTCTTCACGGTGCTATTCTTGAAGTTTTCCACAGCGTGCACTATGTCATCGACTTTGGCTATCGCCCCAAAGATTCCACCTTCCATTTTGACCGACTCAATCGTGCTCACATGGAGAGAAGGCTCACTGGCCGCCGTACCGTCTTCTAAGATTACGCAGTCGAACCCTCGATCATTCGCCTCGCGCATAGTGGTAGAGACACAGACATCAGTCGTCACTCCTGCGATTACCAGGTTCTTGATGCCTTTATTCCGAAGAAGAAGCTCGAAGTCAGTGTGGGCAAATGCCCCGCGACCAGGCTTATCGATGACTGGCTCCCCGGGAATCGGATACAGTTCATCGACAGTGTCGTGGCCAACCTCACCCCGGATCAAGAGACGACCTAATGGGCCCTGGGACCCAATCCCAAGCCCGGAAGCGTTATTCCGTGACCGGTACGCCTCCCGACTTGAGAGAGTGGAGAGATCGGGTCGGTGACCTATAAAGATAAGCTACTGGAACACACAAATTTTGGGGCTGTACGTGACTACTATACCTTCGCGTGTATGATAGACTGGAAACCCAGACGCTCGGAACGCATTCAGGAGATGTTGTAGCTTAGGAATAAGTGCATGGGCAGCTGATATATCATAGCTTGATATTCCATATAACCACCTGGCGAGCAGACTGTGATACGTTTCGTTAGAGAGCGATATCCATAAGAGGATCTAGAGGGATGAGAGTGCATACAATCTTTTTGCATATCAATAATAACCAACGCAGTTGTATATGGTGTTAAAGTCGCGTCATGCGGCCAATCATACGGTGCCGCCGCGACTTGGCCCTTTCGAACCTTGTGATGAGGAACTTGCCGGGGCTTCTCGACAACTGGGCCGTGATTATGTGTCGGGTTTAGAACGGTCAGCGTCCAAATGCCAGGAGTTCCAGCTGCGACTAGCATAAATGGACAATCCATCAACCGCGACGTTCGCCGCCGTTTCCTCGTCTCCTCGGTGAGGCCGTTGCGCGGACGGTAGTGTCCGCCCCGATCGCATCTGAGCCATACCTTCGCGGTCCGTCCAGGTTTCTTTTCGGTGGGAGTACTGGAAGACTTGACTACAACATTGTACCCGTGCGCTTTTCCGTGTGCCTGCACTGCTGCAAGAAGAGATGCCCTTCATATGTCACACAGCATAAGTATACAACTCCACAATCATGCCAATGCGGGGATTTCCGCCGCCAAGCCAAGTAGACGATCAACGAGTAGACTCACTTGTCAGGAAATGTTCCTTCGGGGGGTGGAAGGAGTTGCATTGACATCTCTGGAATATCTTGAAGATCGCTGGGAGCGTCGAGGTTCAGGTCGGTGGGGTCTGCCATGATAACCAACCGTGTGGATCTCTGTAGGATAGAGGAGGTCTGAAACGAAGTGTCAGCATTGTCGGCAAGGTCTTTAAAGCGACAATGAGGCTTTCAGCCGAGGAAAAGAAAAACGGGGCATCATGAAGCACATCGGAGGCTTGAACTAAATAAGTGCGTGGAAGCAATCCATAGTATATGAAGTGAACCGGGAGCTGAATCGTGCGTGGACATAGCGAACGTTCTTTGGAGACAGCCGGGAGGCGGATCTCCAAGAGGACAATAGATTGTTGGTAAGGGGGGGGAAGTTCAAGGCAACAGGGGCTGAGAGAGGTAGAACCCGGGCTAGTCCGAATGATGGGGATGGACAAGAGATGAAGAAACTCACCCAAGCACAATCCAAGTAGAAATCGCTCTATCTCCAAACAGGCCCCAGACAAGCCAGAGGCATTCGATTGCCCCAGAGAGTCCGTCACTCACAGATCATCATCGGAAGACGCACAGCCGCAGGCGGTGGAATCGAATTGTTATAGTGCTAGGCCAAATCTAGTTTAGTGGTATTGGTTGTTATGATTCTCCCGTATGGGCCCGTACTGTTGTCCCGTGGACACGGCCCAGCATCTGCTGCCCACTCATCTGGATAGCATCACCACCTCTACTTCATTCCCCCCCCAAAACATTGCCCACGACCCTCTACCCTCTTGCCCCTCTGTGAGGGACGCCTACAGGTAAGTCAAGTTACTGAGACTGAAACAGTCTCAGTGGCCCTTTTTTCCTCTTTTCTCTTTCTTTTGTTTTTTTCTCTCTACTACTTCTACTTCTATTTCCTTTCCCGCCCGAACGTCGTTGTCGCAACCCGACTATCGCGACACCGCCTCGGCCCCTCCACGACTATTACGACCGGACACCCAGTTGTTGACGCTGGCTCCTGTGAATGATCTCGGGCTGGGGTTTGTGAAATATTCAATATCATTCAACGACTTGGTTGAGTGTGTATTCCTTCAGCAGCGGCATATTCTGACGTGGTTCGCTGGAACGTGCGCCTCCTTCCCCGGCGTCAGCTGCCGGCGCGGATATAATGCCATCGGCCGATGATTCCACCTCCTCTCGACCCAACGGGACTAGCTCGAGCCGGGATGAGCTCGCACACTATAAAAAACAGTATGAACAGCTAGAAGCTGAGTTGGCCGACTTTCAGTCCTCCAGCCGTGAATTGGAGGCGGAGCTGGAGAAGGACATTGAGGCGTCTGAAAAGCGCGAGCGTCAGTTGAAAGAGAAGGTGGACAACTTGAGATACGAGGTTGACGAGTGGAAGGTAAGCCGAGCTACTGCCTCATTCAAGTCCCTCTAAAATGGCCGTTAGAGTGCTAACCCGCCGCTCTTTTATAGACCAAGTACAAGCAATCCAAATCAGAAGCCAACACCGCTCAGAATACCCTGCAGAAGGAAATAACAACACTACGAGATGCCAACCGGACTTTACAGTTAAAATTACGTGATATCGAAGTCGCGAACGATGACTATGAACGCCAGGCCCGTCATACGACTTCGTCCCTGGAGGATTTGGAGTCGAAATACAACATGGCGATTGAGAGAAGCGTATTGCTAGAGGAGGAGATCAAAATCGGAGAACAGGAACGAGAGAATCTGCGAATTGAGAATCAGCACCTTCGTACTGAGCTATCAGAGCTGAAGGTCGAAACCGAGATTATACAAGAGAAACTCCGGAATGCGGAATCACACGGTGGTCGACGAAGGAAGCCAGCTCCCTTGCATCGCACACCATCAACACCACAGACTCCAGAGATATTCGACCGTTCTCCAGGACCATCGACTGTATCATCTCCTATTTTTACTACACCAATGAAGACGTCATTAATAGCGGCGACTGCAACCCCGCCGTCGCCGCCAATATCCGAGTCGTCCACCAGTATGCGCAAGTCCATCAATGCGACTCCTGGGTTTCCTCGACAGAAAGCTTCTGGTTCCGAGTCATATAGCTCTCGATCTTTGCATGGCTTCCCTCGGCAGAAGGCTTCTGGCTCCGAATCATACAACTCTCGATCTTTGCACGGATCCAGGACCCAGAAACTCTCCCACGCACACTCTCGCGCAGCGTCCTCAGCACATAGCAATGGCCGCTCGACTTCATCGGCTACTTCCCGCGCGAGCCTATCCAAGCCCAGCCCCGGTCTCTCCAAACCTAGTCCCGGTCTTTCCAAGCCTAGCCCCAGTCTCTCCAGGCCCAGCCCGGGTTTCGCCAGATCCAGTCCGAGTCTATCCAAATCTACCAACAATAACAACAGCACTCGGTCATCTGGGATGCCCAAGTCGGGATCTTTGTATCAAATTCGTGGTCTGATTGGCAAAATGCAGAAACTGGAAGAAAGGGTTCAGTCGGCCAAATCCAAACTCCCGGCACCCTCTGACTCCCCGTCTCGGGTCTCTTCTCGCTCCGGGTCCATAGTTAGTGAGAGTCCTGTTGCTTCCACGATTACTGTTCGCAGGGAACCTCGTAAACGATTGAGTGGCAGCAGCTTCAGTTCCTCACTTCACGGCGACGGTGTCTCATCATATGTCTCAACCAGTCGACCATCGTTTAACAGTCGGCCGAGCAGCCGCACGAGCTACTCCAGTTCGTTCAGCCACAGCACACACCCTAGTATTGCACCTTCGACTCGGCCTGAAAGTCGTCAGAGTCGGACCAAAACGCCATTGGGACATTACTCGACAAATCCAACCACTGAAAGTCGGCGGCCGCGATCATCACTTAGCAACCCGGCGGGACAAAATGTACCCATAAATGGCATGTCTCATATTGACGAAGATGAAGATCTCTCCCTGCACATGTCTATGCGGGCAAAGATCAGTGAGGCCCGCGAGACTCGTCTTCCTTCGTTTTCCACCCCCAATGGGCTCAAGAAGCGCACACCAAGCGGAATCCCCTCCATCCCTGCACCTCGAAGCCTTCGCACTAGTACGGGACTTGATCGACGGGAGGGTCACATGGGGCCACCCAGTTCGAAGACTAAGACCACCACCGATTTGGGCGAAACTTTCTAAGTTCCATGTGAATTTTCCACCTCCTCCTTCCATTGCTTACCCTTTGATACACATTATGGCAACTCCGAAGGGCGTCACGATTTCACGGCTTGTACGCGCGCTTGATACATTTCAGTTTACCATTCAGACTGCAATATCTTTTTTATCTTTCCTTGTCCCTTTTATCATCTTTTTATTTCCTAATCACTACCCTTTTTGCAACATTGCAAGCTCCCACAAGGGGTTTGGGTACAACGAGAGGACTTGTTTTTGGGCCAGTTGTTCATAGATTCAAGGATTCCCCTGGACATTACTGCTGCGATTATACCACATTTTGGTCATCATAACCTGTACAGTCAGTCTCGGTGAAAGGCGGAGTTTGGCAGTGTATCCGGTCTGATGGCGCTTCGATTAACAGCCGGGGGTTTTCCCTACAGGGAGCCCCATCGGCGTCCAAGCTGTGACTCAGCATTATTTTTTTTCTTTTGGCTGTATATTTCTTCTGTGTTGTTACTGTGTTGCCCTAGGCGTTAGACAATACCCAGTTATAGTTTGATGAGATGGTCCTGTAAGCATGGTAGTTTGTCGCAACTTTCACCTAACACGGGGCTCTAGCAGCACCATCTCTCCCATCCTTCTTTTGTTATTTTATTATGGAATATAGAAGGTCGCGGACATAGGGCTGTGTGGTGAAAAAGTAATGACCAACAAGAACAGGCAGGATCCACGAGATAATCATATACCGGAGTTTAAGTACGATGACAAGTCATATTTGGTATAGCGTTGACAGTTGCAACGCGGCGACGGCTTGGCAATTGATGTGTTCCATTCTGGTTACCTGACTAGGGGTAGTACCACAAATATGCCCGGTTTTATAAGTCTATCTGCATCACGTGGAGTTCGGAATAAGCCCGTCACTAACGGAGAAGAGCCCAGGTATCGTAGGTACAGTTACACCGGTCTTTTCTAGAAATTGACATACGTCATCGCTATTGGTGAACCCTTCTCTCGAATATTCTGATCCTCGATTCTCAAATTATGTAAAAGTACCGGAAGAAGTGATAGAAGTGTAAGCGATAGAGGCTCCGAAGACCGAACTGTCGGGCCCCGTCGGTATTCGGAAGACAAGCCCCGGATAATATGTATTGGGCAAATATGAAGAACTAGCGGAAGGGTTTGATGAGGGCGATCATTTCGGTCCCAACGGGACAAAACCCCGAGATTGGTCGGGATTGGGTTCAGACGTCAACACTGTCCAAATAAGGTTAGCTTCTGTCCAAGTCTGAAAAGTTTCTTGGCCTGGTTCGGATGGATTTGATGGTCTAGTCCTACTACGGAGTATATACTCGGTATAGGTTTTTTAACTCTTTCACTTGAAGGAGCTCCACGTCAGCAAATATGGTCCCGCGCCGCATGTAGGTTGAATTGTTTTCCTTGTTTTTTAGGAGACTATCTTTTTCTCTCTCTTCTCTTCTCTTGCATTCCATTGGTTTCATTTTTTTCGCTCTTGTCATTTGAATACATGACAAGTCTCGCGCTACGACATTTTCTTCTCCTCCTTGTATTGATCACTGAGGCGTGTCGGAATAGGTATTCATAGGGCAAAATTCACAAGTCGATATAGTCACGTTGTTCATCAGGTTGATTCTGGTCTTGTCCTCGCCATTTGTTTTTCCCTTGGCTCGCCCAGGGGTTTCTTTATGTTAGTTTAACAGATATATGGGATCGTTGGAAGTTATATTGGTACCAAGGCATGTACTGTCATCCAGAGCACAGATATAGAGCTATAGGGGTAGACCAATATAGACCAACATACTCCGTGCTAGTATTCTAGATCACTAGGGCTTGGACTTAGATCTGGTGACCAATGCGACATACGGAGTACGTACAAGTGGCATCCAGCAAGTGCCGAGACCCATGTTCGTCGCATTGAATGTTTAGTATGGACCTTTGACAGGTTTTCTTGCCTGGCTGATTCATGACTCCGAGACTGGAGATATCTTAATGAATTTGTATCTATCTCTCTCTCTCTTTCGCGAATCTCTTATTTTTTATTTTTCTTATTTTTTTTTACTTTTTTGCAAGATCTTCTTGGGGTTGCTGTCATAAGGCGGTGATCGTTGTGAGAGCGGACACCCCAAACTATATATCACAGATGCACACTAAGATAAGGGCAAGAGTAATCACGATACGTTGATTGGCATCGGGTCTGGAATGGAGTCCTCAAACTTGGCTGGCACCTAATCATCGCCAGTTCCGCCGTGGACTTGGGGCAGCTGATTGGATCGCAGAGAATGTTGATGAAGGAGAAAAA
Organism: Aspergillus nomiae NRRL 13137; assembly: GCF_001204775.2. Taxonomy (NCBI): domain Eukaryota; kingdom Fungi; phylum Ascomycota; class Eurotiomycetes; order Eurotiales; family Aspergillaceae; genus Aspergillus; species Aspergillus nomiae. Next base: position 15,047 of record NW_015378325.1, read on the forward strand.
GTGGTGGGAAGTAAACGTCATGGGGCCCAACAAGCGCATTGGGAAGAAGTTGGGGTGTCGTTCCCAAGTTGGCGCTGACCCACAGATCTTTTTTTCCCCTACTCAGGTTTCTTGATCTTAACCCCTTCTTGACTAGTGGTTCTCGACAACTAGACATTGAGAATGGAAAAGAAATGAAAAGTGAAAAATAACATAAAAAAAATAAATAAGGACGGGATTGGATATAACCCTTCTCTCTCCCCTCCTGTCCTGCTTTCTCCTTATACTCCGGACCTCTTTCACCTTTGTCTTCTTTATTCAATCCCTTACTATATTTGTTGAGGTGGTAATTAGCGGTAAGATCTAGCCTCCCTCCTACACTCGGTACAGAGATACGGAGTACATACCTACGGTACATGGATACGTAGTACCTTGAAGTTACCGTTCCGTACCTGGTTCCCTGCGCGGTTCCCAGAACTGCCACTTGCCGTTTGCGACGTTTCCCGCCCCAGGCCGTCCATCTTATCCATTTCCATCTCCGTCCTCGTTTTTTTCATATTGCCGACTCTTCGCTCTCCGAGTTGATTGCTGACATTACTTTCTCACCTCACAGCTAGGGGACCCCTCTCGTATTACTTTTATTACGGCCCCCTCTTTCTTCTGACGACTTCTTTCCTCTGACACCGTGTGGAGGCTTATCTGCTTCTCCAGAGAGGGTCTTTTCTTACGTTATCATATTCTAATCTCCCCTACTCAGCTCGTGTACCACTACGATCCAGGCAATTCTACAGTCCTCTTTCCTCCTCGCTGATCACGTCCTGAGCTCTACTTCGATCATACCTCTACTCTTCTGGACATTTCACCTGGATATCTCGCATGGGAGTTGTATAATCTATAATTCACTGATTTCACCATGGCCCTCACCAACGGAACCTCGACAGCCCAACACAACCTTCCCTCACATTTTATCGGTGGTAACCACCTCGAAGCTGCAGCACCGAGCAGTGTAAAAGACTTTGTGGCCAAGCATGGCGGTCATTCAGTGATTACTTCGGTGAGCACGTCCGCGACGGTGGCCTAGGAAGTGAATCGGTAGGAAATAGCCGAAGCTAATAAGATTGTTTTGTACAGGTTTTGATTGCCAACAATGGTATCGCAGCTGTGAAAGAAATCCGTTCGGTCCGGAAATGGGCCTACGAAACATTCGGCAATGAACGTGCGATTCAGTTTACGGTGATGGCAACACCAGAAGATTTGCGGGCAAATGCAGACTATATCCGTATGGCGGACCAATATGTTGAGGTATGGAATGGTTGAGAGCTAATCTTGCGATGTTTACGCTGACAACGGACTTCTTAGGTTCCGGGGGGCACAAATAACAACAACTATGCGAACGTTGAGCTGATCGTTGATGTTGCCGAACGAATGGATGTCCACGCCGTGTGGGCTGGATGGGGTCATGCTTCTGAAAACCCTCGCCTACCTGAGTCGCTCGCTGCTTCTCCCAAGAAGATCATTTTCATTGGACCACCGGCCTCCGCCATGCGCTCACTGGGTGACAAGATTTCGTCCACAATTGTCGCCCAACACGCTGGTGTTCCTTGCATCCCGTGGTCTGGAACTGGTGTCGACGACGTGAAAATTGATGACAAGGGCATTGTCACTGTTGAAGATAATGTTTACAACCGCGGTTGCACCTTCTCGCCGGAGGAAGGTCTGCAGAAAGCCAAGGAGATTGGTTTCCCTGTGATGATCAAGGCTTCCGAAGGTGGAGGAGGAAAGGGCATCCGTAAGGTTGAAGGTGAAGAAGATTTCGTCAACTTGTATAATGCCGCCGCGAATGAAATTCCCGGATCCCCGATTTTCATCATGAAGCTTGCTGGGAATGCCCGCCACTTGGAAGTTCAGCTGCTGGCTGATCAGTATGGCAACAATATCTCCTTGTTCGGCAGAGATTGCTCGGTCCAACGGCGACACCAGAAGATCATTGAAGAGGCCCCCGTAACAATCGCCAAGCCTGCAACATTCCAAGCAATGGAGCGTGCAGCTGTCAGTCTGGGAAAGCTGGTTGGTTACGTGTCAGCAGGTACTGTGGAATACCTGTACTCACATGCAGATGACAAGTTCTACTTCTTGGAGCTGAACCCTCGTCTCCAGGTCGAGCACCCTACAACTGAAATGGTCTCGGGGGTCAACTTACCAGCTGCTCAACTCCAGATTGCTATGGGTATTCCCCTGCACCGGATTCGCGACATTCGCTTGCTCTATGGTGTGGACCCAAACACATCTTCCGAGATTGACTTCGATTTCTCCAACGAAGAAAGCTACAAGACGCAGCGTCGCCCGCAACCCAAGGGACATACCACTGCTTGCCGTATCACCTCCGAAGATCCAGGCGAGGGATTCAAGCCTTCCAGTGGTACCATGCACGAACTGAACTTCCGCAGTTCGTCCAATGTTTGGGGTTACTTCTCTGTCGGTACAGCCGGAGGTATTCACAGTTTCTCAGACAGTCAGTTCGGTCACATCTTCGCCTATGGCGAGAATCGTTCCGCTTCACGGAAACACATGGTTGTCGCCTTGAAGGAATTGAGTATCCGTGGTGACTTCCGGACGACCGTCGAGTACTTGATTAAGCTACTTGAAACCCCTGCATTCGAGGACAACACAATCACAACTGGATGGCTGGATCAGCTGATCACCAACAAACTCACTGCTGAACGCCCTGATCCCATTGTTGCCGTGTTGTGTGGTGCGGTTACAAAGGCACACCAGGCCAGCGAAGCAGGTGTGGAGGAGTACCGGAAGGGTCTCGAGAAGGGCCAAGTGCCCTCGAAGGACGTCTTGAAGACCGTTTTCCCTGTTGATTTCATTTACGAAGGTCTGCGCTATAAGTTCACCGCTACTAGAGCAAGCTTGGACAGCTACCACCTGTTCATCAACGGATCTAAGTGCTCCGTCGGCGTCCGTGCGCTGGCCGACGGTGGCTTGTTGGTCCTCCTCAACGGTCGCAGCCACAACGTCTACTGGAAGGAGGAAGCGGCCGCAACACGCCTCAGTGTCGACGGCAAGACCTGCCTGCTAGAGCAAGAGAACGACCCAACACAGCTCCGCACGCCCTCCCCCGGCAAGCTCGTCAAGTTCACTGTGGAGAATGGCGAACACGTCCGGGCTGGCCAGGCCTTCGCTGAAGTCGAGGTGATGAAGATGTACATGCCTTTGATCGCTCAAGAAGACGGAATTGTCCAGTTGATCAAACAGCCCGGTGCTACTTTGGAGGCCGGTGATATCCTCGGTATTCTCGCCTTGGATGATCCTTCCCGCGTCAAGCATGCCCAACCTTTCACCGGGCAGCTGCCGGATCTTGGTCCCCCACAGGTTGTGGGTAACAAGCCTCCTCAGAGGTTTTTCCTACTCCATAGCATCCTGGAGAACATTCTGCGAGGATTTGATAACCAAGTAATCATGAGTACCACGCTCAAGGAGCTTGTGGAAGTTCTTCGGGATCCCGAGCTTCCCTATGGAGAGTGGAATGCTCAATCTTCTGCTCTGCACTCTCGTATGCCTCAGAGACTAGACACTCAGCTTCAAAATGTTGTCGATCGTGCACGCGCCCGTAAGACTGAATTCCCGGCCAAGCAGCTTCAGAAGACTATTACTCGATTTGTCGAAGAAAACCTCAATCCCGCGGACGCTGAAATCTTGAGAACAACTCTCTTGCCTCTGGAGCAAGTCATCAACAAGTATATCGATGGGCTAAAGACCAACGAATTCAATGTCTTTATTGGACTTTTGGAGCAGTACTACGAAGTGGAGAAGTTATTCTCTGGTCGCAACACTCGTGACGAAGATGCTATCCTGAAACTCAGAGAGGAGCACAAGGATGATATTCTCAGCGTTGTCCAGACTGTACTCTCTCATAGTCGCATTGGTGCCAAGAATAACCTGATCCTTGCCATTCTGGCAATGTACCGTCCCAACCAACCTGGCGTCGGCAACGTTAGCAAGCATTTCAAGCCGGTTCTCCAGAAACTCACAGAACTTGAATCCCGATCTGCCGCTAAGGTCACTCTGAAGGCACGTGAAGTTCTTATCCAGTGCGCTCTTCCCTCTCTGGAGGAACGCCTCTCGCAAATGGAACTAATTTTACGTTCCTCGGTTGTTGAGTCGCGTTACGGTGAGACCGGTTGGGACCATCGCGAACCCGATTTCGGCGTGCTGAAGGAGGTCGTTGATTCGAAGTACACTGTTTTCGATGTGCTGCCTCGTTTCTTCGTGCATCAAGATGCCTGGGTCACACTGGCTGCTCTCGAGGTTTATGTTCGCCGTGCCTACCGTGCATACACCTTAAAAGGCATTCAGTATCACTCTTCCGGCGAGCCGCCACTGCTTTCGTGGGACTTCACGCTTGATAAGCTCGGACAACCTGAGTTTGGCGGTGTCACGTCGACACACCCGTCGACTCCAAGCACCCCAACAACGGAGAGCAATCCCTTCCGCAGGCTGAACTCCATCAGTGACATGTCATACCTGGTCAATGATGGAAGCAACGAGCCTACCAGAAAGGGTGTCCTTCTCCCAGTCCAGTACTTGGAGGATGCCGAGGAATACCTGCCTAGAGCCTTGGAGGTCTTCCCTCGGGCTGGCTCAAAGGCAAAGAAGCCTTCTGATAATGGCCTTCTTGCCACGCTGGAGGGCAAGCGTCGACCGGCTCCTCGAATTGAAAGCGACAGCGAGTTGACTGGTGTTTGCAATATTGCTGTCCGTGATGTTGAAGACCTTGACGACACACAGATTGTATCTCAGATCAATGAACTTCTGGCTGATGTCAAGGATGAGTTGCTTGCTCGTCGCATCCGCCGTGTGACTTTTATCTGTGGCAAGAATGGCATCTACCCAGGCTACTATACCTTCCGAGGACCTAATTACGAGGAGGATGAGAGCATCCGTCATAGCGAGCCTGCCCTGGCGTTCCAGCTGGAACTCGGTCGGTTGTCCAAGTTCAAGATCAAGCCAGTCTTCACCGAAAACCGTAACATCCACGTCTATCAGGCGATTGGCAAGGGTCCGGAGAGTGACAAGGCGTTGGACAAGCGGTACTTTGTGCGTGCGGTGGTGCGTCCGGGCCGCCTTCGTGACGATATCCCTACAGCTGAGTATCTGATCTCCGAGGCTGACCGGTTGATGAACGATATCTTGGATGCTCTCGAAATCATCGGCAACAACAACTCTGATCTGAACCACATCTTCATCAACTTCTCTCCTGTGTTCAACCTACAGCCGAAGGACGTTGAGGAGGCCTTGGCTGGCTTCCTGGATCGTTTCGGCCGTCGCCTCTGGCGACTTCGCGTTACTGGTGCTGAGATCCGTATCCTGTGCACTGACCCCACCACCGGAGCCCCGTACCCTCTGCGTGTGATCATCACCAACACCTATGGTTTCATTATCCAGGTGGAACTCTACATTGAGAAGAAGTCCGAAAAGGGCGAATGGGTCTTCCATAGCATTGGTGGTACCAACAAGCTCGGATCCATGCATCTGCGCCCTGTCTCCACGCCATACCCCACCAAGGAGTGGCTCCAGCCTAAGCGGTACAAGGCTCATCTGATGGGCACTCAATATGTGTACGATTTCCCAGAGCTCTTCCGGCAAGCCTTCCAGAATAGCTGGACCAAAGCGATCGCTAAGGTGCCATCATTGGCGGAGCAGCGCCCTCCCGTTGGCGAATGCATCGACTACACCGAACTTGTGCTGGATGACACTGACAATCTGGTGGAAATTTCGAGAGGCCCTGGTACGAACACGCACGGTATGGTGGGTTGGCTTGTGACTGCCCGCACTCCTGAATATCCTCGTGGACGGCGATTCATCATCGTTGCCAACGATATCACATTCCAAATTGGATCGTTTGGTCCACAGGAGGACAAGTTCTTCCACAAGTGTACCGAGCTGGCCAGAAAGCTTGGCATTCCTCGTATCTACCTTTCTGCCAACTCGGGTGCTCGTATCGGAATGGCTGATGAGCTGATCCCGTACTTCTCGGTTGCTTGGAATGATCCCGAGAGACCTGAGGCTGGGTTCAAGTACCTCTACCTTACTCCCGAGGTTAAGAAGAAGTTCGACGCGAGCCAGAAGAAGGAGGTTATCACTGAGTTGATCAACGATGAAGGTGAAGAGCGACACAAGATCACCACTATCATCGGTGCCAAGGACGGCCTAGGTGTTGAATGTCTTAAGGGTTCTGGTCTGATTGCAGGTGCCACCTCCAAGGCTTATGAAGACATCTTCACGATTACTCTGGTCACTTGCCGTTCGGTCGGTATCGGTGCCTATCTCGTCCGTCTCGGACAAAGAGCTATCCAGGTTGAGGGCCAGCCCATTATCCTCACGGGTGCTCCGGCCATTAACAAACTGCTGGGCAGAGAGGTCTACACATCTAACCTCCAGCTTGGTGGAACGCAGATTATGTACAGGAACGGAGTTTCGCACATGACTGCTAATGATGACTTTGAAGGTGTGCAGAAGATCGTTGAATGGATGTCCTTCGTTCCTGACAGGAAGGGGTCACCCAATCCGATCCGTCCTTGGTCGGACAACTGGGATCGTGACATCGAGTACCATCCTCCTTCCAAGCAGGCCTATGACCCTCGCTGGCTCATTGCCGGTAAAGAGGATGAGGAGGGCTTCCTTCCTGGCTTGTTTGACGCAGGGTCTTTCGAAGAAGCTCTTGGCGGTTGGGCTCGTACCGTTGTTGTTGGTCGCGCGCGACTGGGTGGTATCCCTATGGGTGTCATCGCTGTTGAGACTCGCTCGGTGGAGAACGTTACTCCAGCCGATCCGGCCAACCCAGACTCGATGGAGATGATCAGCACCGAAGCCGGTGGAGTGTGGTACCCTAACTCTGCCTTCAAGACAGCCCAAGCCCTTCGTGACTTCAACAACGGTGAACAGCTTCCTGTAATGATCCTGGCCAACTGGAGAGGTTTCTCGGGTGGACAGCGCGACATGTACAATGAGGTTCTGAAGTATGGTTCGTACATCGTCGATGCTTTGGTCAAGTATGAGCAGCCCATCTTCGTCTACATCCCGCCCTTCGGTGAACTCCGTGGTGGTTCCTGGGTCGTCATTGATCCTACAATTAATCCAGACCAGATGGAGATGTACGCGGATGAGGAAGCTCGCGGTGGTGTCCTTGAGCCCGAGGGTATTGTTAACATTAAGTACCGCCGTGACAAGCAGTTGGATACCATGCTCGCCTGGATGCTACTTATGGTGAGCTCCGACGTTCTCTTGAGGACCCGTCGCTCAGTAAGGAGCAGTTGTCGGAGATCAAGACCAAGATGGCTGCCCGCGAGGAGCAACTTCTGCCCGTCTATTTGCAGATTGCTCTGCAGTTTGCTGATCTTCATGATCGTGCTGGCCGCATGGAGGCCAAGAACACTATTCGCAGGCCGCTCACCTGGAAGAACGCACGTCGATTCTTCTACTGGCGTGTGCGTCGCCGTCTCAGTGAGGAACTTATCCTTAAGCGCATGGTTGCTGCGGCACCATCTCCCGCACCCCGCGACGCCAGCAGTGGTGCCATCCCAGCCGCACCAGCCGGAAACGTCTCTTCTACTGAATCTGCTCGCTCGATTCACCTTCATACCCTGCGCACCTGGACTGGAATACTTGATGACGAATTGGAGAGTGATGACCAACGTGTGGCCTTGTGGTATGAGGAAAACAAGAAGCTCATTCAGACTAAGATTGAATCCCTCAAGACCGAATCCGTTGCTGCAGATGTTGCGCAATTACTTATCGGTAATAAGGACGGTGGATTGAAGGGTGTCCAGCAGGTTCTGAGCATGCTTCCTGTTGAAGAGAAGGAAGCTGTTCTCAAGTACCTTTCGTCCTAAATCCTACATTAAATATCAAATGGTGTGGATGGCCTCATGTTTTGTTTTTCTTTTACATCATATATAAAGTCATGCACTTGAGCATTGGGAATGAGAGAAGGATCGGGGTTCGGCTTTTGGAGGGTGCATGTTATGTATGTTTCTGTGATTTTTGATGCATATGACGTGTTTGATGTCGGTTATTAAGCATTTCTCCTTAACTATGTGTTCAGTACATTCTAGTTAGAAAAATAAATATCAAAATATCAAAAGCACCCCAAGATATCAGAGTAGCAACTCGGCCCCTAGGCTTGTAAGTACACCGGACCACAGCATTTGAATATTTGAATATCTAAAACAAAAACAAAAAAAAAACCGATCCTGGATTTAAATGAGCAGAAGATAGACTATGGATAATCCAAAGCATCAGCTGGGGCATATCCTTATCAACAACTGAATCTTAGTACATAGAAAGATTATTGAATGACTATCCAGTATATTCAGACGCAGTCCTATCTATGTACAACTATGTTTCTCCGGACGTCAATTTCAAGACGATGAAATCTTGTTCTGATCGCACAGTAGAATGAGAGAGATAAGTGGAGAGTAATAGAAGCCCGAGGAAGTAGATCGCCCATTGTCTGATGAAAGTGAGATTAGAAACTATGTAACAAATGCGCAAAGGGGTATTATTTAGTTCTTTCCCATCCACTCATGTATAATCATAACCATAAAAAAGGTAAGAACAGAATAGCAGAATGCCGAGCCAGATCCAAGAGTCACGAATGACGATATATAGAGTTCGAGATAGCAACTGAAAAGTGGATCAAAAAAGAAAAAAAAAAAGAAAAAGAAAAAGAAAAAGGGAGAGAAGGGGTATAGAAGACAACACAAATGCGGTATGAAGGTTGATGTAAGAGAGTAAAGGAAGGGAAACGAAAAAGAACGAAATTTTATGCGAGCTGCCTCTCCAAGCTGCGGGGTGGAGTCAGGATGGGTGGCATTCCTCGATATGGGGTGGAAACCTCTCGGGCTCGGCTGGGGTGCACCGGGCCCATACTAGGATCCTCTATACGTAGACGTCCGATATCAACTGGAAGCTGCTCTGGCAGTGGGGGCGGGGCGCGATATCTTGGGTTTTGAGGTTCAAAATGGGAGGAACCGGGCGCGGGATACGAGAAAGACTCATGCGGATAGCCTGGTAGACTGACATATGTCGCGTCCAGGGTTCGGGCGATGTCCTCTAACATGACTTCCATTGGGGCGATGTATGCCGTGTGGCTTTTCTCCGACCAAGCTAGGACGTGGCCGCATACTCGACCGGTTGACTTTTCGAAGACCCATGCTCCTGAGTCGCCGGGCACTAGAATAAGTTAGAAAAAAAATCCAGAACAACCAGGGCTCCTGGGTATGCTTACTTACCACCGAAGTTCCCGTCTACACAGAAACTCGTCGAGAAAGTCTGTCGGCCATGGAGTTTTACTATTGTCATTGCTCGAGATATCTGTCCAGTTTGCAAACCGCTGGTTCGACCGCAACAATGAACTTTCAAGCCACCAAGATCTTCGAGGCGTGCGATATCGTTCAAATAAATGGTTTCAGCCTGTTGCATAGGACGTTGACTGAACACTATGTTACGCGCATCAATCCGATCATCGTTTATCTTGATCAAGGCCCAGTCAATTTCATGCTTGATGCCTTTGCGTGTCCAGCGTCTGACGCCGGAAGAAGCATGGACAAATCCAAGAGAGTGAGAGGCTAGATGTTCGTCGTCACGATCTTCAGGACACGGAAAAAATCTTCGTGAACATCGTCGATCGCTGGCTGGGTGACGAATAACGGTGGCTCGTCGCCTGGATCAATACCAGCCGTGTCACCTACAGAGGCCGAGTCTTCATCCTCATCAATGTCAAATGCGTCCTCATCTGAGGAGAATCCATCAGAAAGGTTGAAGTCGTCGTAAGTCCCTTCTAGGCTAAGCGAGATGGAATTATCGTCGCCCTCCTCGTCCTCCGAGATCTCAAGTTCAAGTTCCGACGGATTTTCGTCACACCAGCTGTACATGAATTCTGCTTCCTGGGGTGTGGGATCTCGAGGCCAGTTCCCTGCCGATCGGAGAGGAGCACCGGGATCTTCATCCTCGCCGTCCTCCTGATCACTGGGCGACTCCAACATATGATGTACTGTCATACCGTACGGCATTCCATCCACCAGAATAGCCCCGCCATAAGTTACCGGAGGTAGGTGCTCTTCGTTCATGAAGGCGCCTATGGAGGCACCGCAGAGAGGTCGAGGCTGATACAAAGGGTTTGGGTCCGGACGAAAGGATGCAGGCACGTCGTTTCTCTCGGGACCAGATTTTGCTGGCCTACGACGTTTCTTCCGAGGGACTTTTGAGCGTTGAATGTCGCCACGAAGGACGATCAGATCCCAATCTTCCCGATCGAGAGCAAAGTATTTTTTCAAGGCAGCCCTGACTTTTTTCGCGCTAGCACACGTCACGCAGATTGTCGTCCTGGCACTGTCGGGGGCTTCGCCTGTCATCATGAGAGTGACACTGCACGACTCAGACGAGTCTTTTAAGATCTTTTGTAGAAGTTTTCTCAGCCGAGGTAACATCTGGAAGTTCCATTCGTTGAGATGCTCCTGAGGTATTTCAACATTGGTGAGCTTCTTAAACGTTCTCTTCCGCACTTTCCTCTCATCCAAGCCCATCTTTTCTCTTATCAGTTTCATTTCGGCAGTAGGAAGCGTGGCAAATGGTTCGGTATATGGAACAAAGGGCTCGGGATTGGGGTTATAGTCCCTGATAGGCTCCTTCGTAGCTGCGGGCTCTGATCCTGGAACAAGAGCAAGTGGGAGGCAATCATCCAACTCCTCAGCCCCGGGTGCCGAGAAAATATCGATCCTGCAGCAAGACCAAACGATCTTGGACATAGTGTAAATGAAGTTCATGGAGAATGAGAAGATACTGTCAGGCTCGGATAGATCTAACACAGGATAGTGAAATGTTTGAGGAATCCTGAGGTTGAAGTCATCGAACGGCTGTGTTGAAAGATGGAAATTGGGTGCATCTAGACAGAGCTGTACCACATGAAGGTATGCGCTACCACACTTGGGACCCAGCTTCTGAAGGTAAACATTTTCGATCCTTTGTTTGAACATAGAGTTGTTGTACTTCATCTTCCACAAACGACTAATAGGCGTCCATAGACCGATCTCCATCAATACCAGACCAAGCGAGTAAAGGTCATATGCCCAAGCAGCGTCATCTCCCAGAGACCTCTTATCATCCGGATGACGATACATGCTTGATGAAAGAGGCTCAGGAGATGAGCTGGTCCCGGAGAACTGAGCGAACGAGGTGAGGTAAGGACGCCGCAAGTTCTCTGTGAGTCCAACTTCATCGGTATTTGAGTTTGTCAACCCAGGGAAGACAAGAACATTGCTGCTGTTTATATTTCCGTGCACAAGGTTCTGGCTCCGTAGTTGCAAAACAGCCATTAAAAGGTCATAAGCCAAGCGAAAGCGTGTTTCTAAGTTAGGTACGTGATACTCTTCACCCGACTGGAAGAGCGACAACAAAGGCTTGGGTTTTAGCCCGTTCAGTAGATCGGTAGGGTTGCGTAAGAACGGAAAGTAGTCAACCGGCATCTGATAGATAAAGGCATACCGGGAGTTAGGCATATCAACATAGTAGCCGAGAAACTTCAACAAGCCCAGATGGGAAACCCGGGCGTTTTGGACAAGCTGGTCAAGAGTCTGATGCACATGATCTAGCCGTTGAATTCCTGGTGCAGTAGACGCCCCTGAGTTCTCAAGCATCATGGGAGTAAACTCAACCAGAATGGTGACAGTAGAATCTTTCGTACCCCGCAGAAAGGTGATGCTGATGTATTCATGCGCCCAATGGCCCGGGAATTGGTGGAGGCGGCTACCATTTCGTAGGGTGGGGGACTATTGTCGTGGGATGCTCCGGACAGTTGCAGAGCCGAACGATCGATAATGTATTGGTTCGTAGTTAGGGATATCTTGCTGAATGGCTTATCGAGTTGTGGCTTTTCGAGGGCGGTGGCAGCGCGATTGGAAAACGGCGAATATTCAAGCTGTGTTTTGGGATGCTTGGAGTCAATAGAGGCGCCATGATATGGTTTAGAATCTGGGAAAACGGTATAGATGGTATCCTCTGCTGTTGACCCAGGATATTGTCGTGACCTAGCCTTGGCAGCCGACTGTCCACTGGAGGTCATGTTGCGTCGTGAGCGGGACAGATCGTAAAGGGTATCAATGCAAGCGGTTAGGTCGGCGAGAAGATGCTTAGACCGATTGATATCTTCGTCAGTCCAGTGCGTCTTAAGTGGCAGACTACTAAGACCATCCTTCGAGGGTGGGTCTGACCGAACGCCTTTGGGGGGTAGGTCGGAGGTCCCTGCATGCTGAATGCGTTCTGCTTCATTGAGAAGCTCTTGAATAGAAGACATGACACTGGCAACAACATCGCTGTAGCCAGCTTGTGTTAGCGATTCATCGATATCGTTCGGCTGTGCAGCGCTGGCGTCGCTCCAATCTAGACCCCATGCTAGAAGCCTGTCTCTCTGTGTTCGAAAGCTCCGGTGAAGAGCGACTAGCTCTGGGTCATCAACAGCTTTTGAGGCAGTCGTCACACTCTCGCAAGAGGTCTTGGTGTCTGTATACATCTTGGTAAGGCGTCGCTGGAGGTACGAACCTCCATGACGGAGAACGGACATCTTGGCGCGCAGGCTGTCCGGGACGAATTGTAAGATTCAACAGGGATTCAGAGCATTGCAGATAATACGCCGCCGTTACCAGTGGCAATGCATGGTCTCAAAGACTGTTGCTAGGGGTGTTTTGGTCGCGCAGCTTCAACAATTGTTCAGTAGATATCAAAGTCGAGGGGCAAAGAGCGACAGGAGGAATAAGAATAGATTGAAGGTGGGCAGGAATTCTGTTGCCTAACCAATAGGGAGTGGCGAGTGCAGTAAAGCTCCATCGCCAAGCCACAAGTCCGCGCAAGCTTGGCGCATCACGTGGCAGGCAGCCGCGATTCCCAGGCCCAGGCTCATGCATTAATGATTGGCCATTTCCCGAACAGTGCGCATGCATGACATCCGTGCATCGCCTGCACAAGCCACATCCTTGCCTGTTTCAGAGCGTTAAGCTCATGATACAGATTAGCTAGTAGATCTTTCATGGTTCAGGTCGGCCTGAAAGGTTTGGATATTGCTTGCTTTTGATAGATGAAGTCATTTCATCTTGGGCTTGCAAGATAATCTACATATTAGATCGGCTGTACCTTCGTTGATCATGTTACACCCGACTAATCTTATCTAGTCTGTAAAGTATGTACCGAACCTTATATATCCAAAGTATGTGAGTACAATCCACTAAAAGATGACACATTATGCATTTTGGAGTAAGGGACTACTCTATATGGAAGCGAGCGAGGTAATAATAATAAGGAGAAAAAAAAATAAATCTAAAACAACAACAAAGGGTTTGCTGAGACCCACTTGGATGGATACCCACAGAAGAAATGGACCAGGCAACCATCAAGTAAACCTACTAGGTACAGTGTGAATGTGATCGAAAGGGAAGGGAGAAAAAAGGTTTATTCATCAGTCATAGCATGTACACGAATCGAAGAACTCAAAAATGGTTTCTTTTCAAAAGTTGTTGTATTTAACATCGAATCACCCCGTGATCACTCGTCGGGCTACACCGACATCTTTCGCCCGCTTCTCGCGGAAGTTATGAAGGCGTTCTCCAATTAGGTAGACATCATCTCGGATATTGACCCTCCATTTCTCCACCTGTCGATTTACGAGGAAACCAATCCAAAACAGCAAGCTCAGAAGCAATGTGAGAGGATATGCATAACGGTAAACCTTGAACTGGACCTCGGGGGTGGAATAAAATACGGTCGAATTGACCAGAAACCCGGCCGACAATGGCAAGGCAACCGCAATTGCCGTTAAGAGTATGACTGGAAGTAGTAAAGCACGCGTGGCGAGCTTTACATTGGGCTTCAGCCAACCATCGCGGAATATGCCATTAAGAGCGGCCGCGGGACGAGAGGTGGAATACCAGAGTACGAATTTGATTGCCATTTGGACATAGAGTACTCCAATAGTCCAGTCCTGCACAAAATGGATGACGTGCGTCTGTGCACCATCCAGGTACGTATGCACGGGAACCAACACGTAAAGCTCAATTACCAGAGCAAATAGTGACGGTAAAATCAGCGAGAACGCTAAAGCGATGTAGGAGAGCTGAAGGGCATTGGCTATAGCGCCGGTCAACCCAATACAGGCCTGGCGAGGAGACTGTAAATATGGCCTCAAACGGTCCTTCATCGCAGCAAAGCTGGTGTGACAATAAAGCGCAAGGTAGGCAGCGCTACCAACTATGCAGATGCCTGCTGAGAAGGCATAGATGTCGTTCAGCGGTCGGTTGGGGAAGTGCGACGACATCATTTTCCGGCCCACGACCAATGGAATAATTGTGACGCCTACGCCAGTAGCAGCCGCGAATACCCATATCGAGAAAATAAATGCGGCAATCCGCATTCGGAAAAAGGGCGGAATGTAAACCTTTGTAAACATGGGATTCGCTCGGCTGTGTAGTCCCTCGTTGGTCTCAGGAAGCCCATCGATTCTGTCATTTGATTCCGACACCTCCAGAAACACGGAATTACCCTTGGGGATCCGAACCTGATCAGATGCAGGGGCGCGGACAAATTTACCATCCCGAACAAAGTAGGCATCGATATGCTTGTCATCAGCATCGCGTCGCTGTTCTCCACTTTTTATAGGGTGATCAATATCCCCCTTTGCCCGCGATAGCGTAGCCCACCAAGACCGTCTGACATGATAACCTTCCTCATCTGGCTGTCTCTCATTGAAAAAGAAGTTCGTCAGTCGTAAGAAACGTGCGCACTTATGGAACCACCAATTGTAGAGGCCATGCAATCCGTCCGAAGGTTTGAGCGATCGAATCACAAGGGGCATGAGGAAGTTGTAGAACAGGAGGTCAACGGGGAATTCAAGGACTGGCATTGTGGCAGACCAATGGATAGGGAGCACATCGTCGAATGCATAGTACAAACCCCAGACGACACCACCAAGACAAACGATGACTAGAGCGCCATACACAAGAGCACTGAATGCAATCTTGCGTAGTTGGGTGGTTATACTACGCTCTAGAACATCGCGCACGGGATGAAAGGTCGGATCGTCGGGATCGCGGATGAAATCTGTGGAATGTTGTAAGTAGACGTCATCGAAACGTAGGAAAGGTCGAACATACAGAGAACACCACTTCTCATGATTTTCCTGCACATGGACACAAAAAGAGCGAAGTGAAACATGTAACACGTGCCAATGAACCAATGCACAAACAATGAAGTAAGCGGAGATGACGATGTGAATTCAAGGCGCGATGTAATAGTAGCATTCTCAAAAAGAGGGAGCAATGCGACATCAAGCAGAGTACCACAATATAACGGAAAAACGATCATCTCAATCCCAATGATCAAGATGACTTTCATGACTCCACCAGCTTGGTGCAGAACGTCGGCAATTATGCCTTCAACCCTCTGACCCCTGTCCGCACCTGATAGGAGGCCAGTGATACGAAGGTATAGCAGACCCAAAGCTGACGCTAAGAGATACCCCATTAAAATGGCAATGACTCGATCCTTGGTGTCCCATACGGCCAGTTCGTAATCCACAGCTATGGCACCTGAAGATAACCCCCTCACACTTGCATTAAACCATGTTGCGTTCGAAGAGAAGAGAATTTGATTCCCAAATCTATAAAGTTGACCGCGAGCCTGGGGTATCAAATTGACGAAATCGACAAGTCCGTGCTTGAACGATTGGGAATCAGGTAGTTCAGTAGTAAGTAACTGGAGTGGGAAGTCGTACAAGACAAATTTGCCTATTCCAAAGCATAGCCGAAACAAGCTTGTGATACGCTCTTCATGTATCTTCAGTGCTTGGTGAGAGAGGACGGAGAACATGGGAACATCTGATTCATGGAACACAAAGAAGGAACTAATCACGTTCCCTAGCCGATGACTGCTAGCATCAATGAGTGAAAGAGAAGCGGTGGTGATAGACTTTGTCTGAGGAATCCAGTCACCCAGAGGGAGTAGAGCGCTAAGGGGACTTAACACCAGCTTGACGATAAGACTGACCCCATACATGGCATATCCCAGAATGCCAATTAAAGTGTCAATTGTAACATCTGCAAAAATTGATACTGCCGTCATTGGGACGCCAAAGACCAGTTGTATAGGGTTGGCTAGAAGAACGAGGGCGATTTTACCCCAAAGATAAGGCAACCAAATTCCGACAGAAACCGTAAATGATATAAGCAGAGCGCTGAATACACCATTCTGTAAGAGACCGAAGATCGGACCCTGCATACCGATGAGTTCTAGAATCCCCTCTAAATCATCGCCCTCCTCGACAGCGTCAACATCGTTGCCGTCAATTCCAGCATCCGCAAATATCGCTTGATTATCCTGCGCACCGGCATTGGCCAGGCGTCGATTGTTTTGCAAGGGCACAAATGGTTCTTCTAATGCAGGGTCCTCAACTACGTGTTCCTCATC
Source organism: Aspergillus nomiae NRRL 13137 (assembly GCF_001204775.2). Classification (NCBI taxonomy): domain Eukaryota; kingdom Fungi; phylum Ascomycota; class Eurotiomycetes; order Eurotiales; family Aspergillaceae; genus Aspergillus; species Aspergillus nomiae. The sequence goes on from NW_015378325.1 coordinate 31,541, forward strand.
CGGCTGTGGGTGCTCCTGAGCCTGATCATCAGGGGTGATGTCCGCCCAGAACCAGTCAAAGAGCCTGGTAGCCAAATTACTAGGTGCAGCATTAGGATGTTCCGTCTGTGTTGGGAGCGGCACGTTTGCAGCTGGTTCATGGTCCAAATTGGTAGTATCGTTTGCACTTGAGGGTTCATGCGAGGTAAATTCCTGGACAACTCCAACAAAGTCATTCGCGGAGCTAGGGGCATCTGACTGCGACTCCCCATCCTCTTCGCTTCCAGGTTCAGATTCCGGGAAATCGGAAGCGAAGTCAGTGCGCAACTGGTCCATAGGAGTATCGCTTCCAGATTGCGAGCTCGCAATATCCCAGGGCTCCCGAACAACAGGGGTTGATGACTGCGATGCAGTGTTCCAAAGAGAATCCGGTAGCGACGATCCTGCGGAAGCAATTGTGTTATGACTTGCGGGTTCTGAATCTGTCTCGCCCGGACGCTGGACATAACTGGATGGGCCTGAGAAGCTTTGATTGTGAGGCCAGGATACTCTAGGACTATCACTGTGCTGTAGCTTTGTCATGGCCGTGACAACCCAACTGAGCTCATCCTGACGGCCCTCTTCGTGTATGATTCTTAGGACCTGTTCAGGGTCACCATGCCACGCGACCAGAGGTCTCTGAAGGTCTCGACGCCAGGCCAGGGTTGATTGATTTGGGATGCTGATTCCGCTGCAAGAACATTGCTCGGTCCATCATCAGCGCTCTCCAGGTTCCGATGGAAGGGACCCGACGTTCTGAGGCCATCCACAAACGCCATATTCTCATCCCGAACCGACATGTTCCTAGAAGGCAAGTCCACCTCAGCTACAGCGTCAGGGAAGGCATCGTCAGCGTGATCGAATCCATCTTCATGATTGTGAGTTTCTTGTTCCTGTTGTTCGTTGTCTGGATGTAGAGGTCTATGTTCTCCTAGGCGAGGATTTTCGTCCGCGGGATTTGGACGATTATTCGCTATTAACTGGACAGCCGCTTCCCGTTCACCATCCGCGATATTAGCCATCGGTTGTTGCTGGACGACCCATTCACGGATAAGGAAGATTAGAATAAAGGATATGACAACAAGTAACGTAATTAACTGGCCCTCCAATGTATCGATGAGAATATTGTTAATCGTAGGGGACGGTGTGATATTATTCAGGAATTTGACATCGGACAGCCACGACGGGTGCCGCTGCTTATAAAACCCTACCGTTATATTTGGAGTCCTTCCGGTTGTCGAACTGGAACTTGAAGACATAGCCGGAAAGAAAAGGCCAGAAAATGCTTTCTTTACAATGGTAAGCAGTAGCGGTTCGCCAGACGAGAAGCTAAACATTGACGATGCTGGTGACGGCATGGATTGCGTATCGGTTGTGTTCGTTTCAAATGTAGAGGCCAGGGCTGAGCTTGTCGCAACACCTGCACTAAGAAGCGAAGCGGTGCTGTTTGCCATTGCTTCAGAAAGGCGTTCCTGGGTCGGTCCTTGCATAGCATTATCCCCACCAGACCAGCGGCCATCTGCAAGCCAGAACAAAGCTCTCCAGATGGCCCTCATGGACCAGGGTAACCATCCAAGCCAGACGAATGCAACAAGAACAAACCGCAGCCATGTCACCACGGTGCGAAAGCTATGGACCAACAATTGCTTCAGGAATAGTGGCGTTGGCAAATCTCGAGGCATGTTTGGGTCGTATAGCTTTGTAAAGCGGAACGGTGTTTTGCACAGCTCACAATGTTTCTTCTGCGAGTGTGATAGCCACTCCACCAGGCATGCCTGGTGGACAAATTTGATGCTACCACTGCATTTACAAGGGTAGAACAGTTGTTCTTCCTCCGTACCTTCGCCCCGACATATTCGGCAAGTATCAGGTTCTTCCAAGTCCCTTTCCTTTCCTCTGTAATTTGTAGCGTACGCTGGGTCATTCATGACGTCTGGAAAAGATGGTGCGGCGCTCCTGCATAGTCGGAACGTTGATCCGTCGGGGGTTCCATGATTTCGACAAGTTTGAGTCGACGATCCGATCGTCATTAATAGCGATAGCAAGGTATCATGTCTATAGTTTCCCTGAGTCGCAGAGTAGCTAGGAGTGAGATATGACGCCGGCAATCTAGGGTACCAATGTTAGGCCCCTTACCCTCCAGAACAAAGAATCCTTGAGGAATGATGACCAGCATCGATGTCAGTTTACCATAGGAGATGATGACTCAGCACAGACGACGCCACAGATGGCATCACGTGGGGGTACAGTATGTTACAGCGAGGGAGAGAGTTGATAACTACCGGTGAGGGACCCTAGTGTCACGCTTTGTAAGGCGGTAGATGCGCTGAACTAAACGATGACCTCACTTCAGCCTTCGTGCATTTATCCTCAAGTCTCTCTTAGTTTGATGTTATTGTAATTGAGCTTTCTTCAAGCTATTTATACATATTGAGACAACCCAGCTCCTTATCGACTGTATTTATCGGCTTCTTTGAAGTTCATCATATTTCCACAAAAGAAAATAACACGCGCCAAGACCTGGGCCTTCGTCGCGTGCGAGTCTTGTTGAAACTTAGCGAAGGGCCAGGTTATTGAGTCTATCCTTCGGTCTTAATTCTGCTGAAGCCCACACGGTGTGGCTCCGTAATGCAATTGCGATGATATAGGGAGAACCAGCAAGTTGTTCGAGACCTGTATCTATTTGAATTATACGCGCGACGACACAAGCGCTTGCATCCTATCGACTCAAAATAGGGGCCTCCAATTGCCGAGGCGAGGTCACCAGCGATGACCACCTCAGATAGTGGTCATGCCTCAGAAGGCATTGTTAAAGATGTGGGAGATAGAGAGGTCCAACCGAAATCTAGAACCACAAATACCTTCCGATGGACGCTCGGATTGGTGGTGCGGTATGCTTGTATTCATGTGTAGGTATAGTTTTTACAACCACGATCTAACAATCAACCTACCAATATAGGCTTTGTATTTGGTATATACTGCTCGCCCCATTTTTCCGATGCCCGGCTCAATTTTCGGATTTGAACGAGTCCTCTCCACGAGTCTGCAAGCCGTATCTCGTCGCCCGCTCTTATGTTGAGCCTCACGTTCTTCCATACTACAACACCTACGGCGCGCCTTACTATGAGAAAGCCCGTCCGTATGTGGTGGTGCTCAACGAAAAGGTTTATACCCCTGCCGCGAATGTCGCTAAATTTAGCTACGATAAATATGGCGCACCTGCTTTGGACCAGGCTCATGCGTACGGATCCAAGCAGTGGGAAAAGCAAGTTGCCCCTCTTCTACAGTCCGCAAAAGATGGTGCGAGCGAGTGTATAACGCTGAGGTAGCACCTCAACTCCGAAGAGTCACGGCAGTGGTGTCGCCATACTATCAGAAGGCAAACTCCGCCTTTGAATCGACATGTGTTGGCTATATTCAGCCGTTCCTGGCTCGGACAAGACCCTTTATTGGAAAAACGTATACATCTGGTCAAGATGTTCTAACAACCACGGTCATGCCCTACGCTCAAACGTCATGGTCATCCATTGTCTATTTTTTGAACAGCTGGCTCTGGCCACAAGTTACCGGTCTTTACTCGGAGAATGTTGAACCTCAATTAGTTAAAATCGGGCAGAGACTAGCCAGCTATCGTGAAGGAAAGCAGCTGCGAAATGTTGTGGATGAGGTTGACAAGTGAGTTTCAGATCCTAAAAATGACCCCCAGTAGGCTGACCTCAACTGCCACAAGCTCTCCGGAACAACAGGTTAATGTTGTTCCTACGTCACAAGAAGCCAGCAAAACCGAATATTCTTCCACAAGTTCTACAACGGTAGTTTCATCTGCATCTCGCGCATTGTCCCCTACAGAATTGGCAGCACAAACTCGCGAGAAGATCGAGTCAGACCTGCGGACCTGGCAGGAAAAGTTTTCTGTGGCTGCTGATAAAGGTATTGAAGATCTTGAAGAGCGCCTATATGAACTCGTTGGGGGTTATGTAAATGGCGGCGCGAAGAATCATGGGGAGAGTCTTGTAACGGCTCTAGACGCTGCTGTGGAACACGAACTCTCGACTATCAAGCTTCGTATAGGCGAGCTGACTGAGGCTTTGCCTAGTGAATATTCTCCTGCGGAGCAAACGGCGCAAAGTGAGCTTCTTAACGACATCAGACAAGCCGCAGTCGTTATTAGGGATCGCGCTCATGCTATCCGAGAATGGCACAGTTCATTTGATCAGGAGTTAGTGCACCGTGTCTCTGCAACAGTAAATTCTACCCTAGATGTGCTTGACAGTGTCCGTGACCTGGGGCTTCAGGAAATAGGAATGCGCTGGGCTTGGATGGATGGCGTTACCTACAAAGATTGGGCCAGGTATCATGCACTGAAAGCACAGTTTGAAGATTGGAAGGATAAATTCCGGGAGGTCGGCATGCGTCATCCAAAATTGGAAGATGCCAGGGCACTCTCAGATGATATCCTATCTCGTGGAATGGATGCCGCCGAAGCTGCTGCGAAAGAACTTGCCAGGCTGAAAGATGTCGGTAGATGGAAGATTGCGGCCCGGGAAGTAAGTGACAACTTCGATACTAGGTCTGGCTCTCCACCTCCACGACCGATGCCTAGTGAACCCGCTTTCCAAGAGCATACCTCAGATGCAGACTCTGCAAATCACGAAGCTTCAGTACACCATGAAGCAGACAACGCCAGCTCGGCGGCACAGGATACTGCGGAGTCCGAAGACCAAGCGCTGGGTCTTGACGATGCACCTCTAGAACATGAACAGGCCACTTCGGAGGGCGGGGAATCTTCGAGCGAAAAACTAGAGCCTTCTGAAGCTCGTGCGGAATCCGATGGCCATACAGAGACCGGTCAATTCACAGCGCAGGAAGCTGATAGGGAGGAAGACACCTCGAGACCAACTTGGGGTGTAGCTGCAGCTGAAGCTATACAAGGCGTACAAGAATTTGAGGAAGCGCCAGAGAATATTTACAGTGCTTTAAATAGTGCTCGTGAAAACTATGCGGATGTTGAAAGGTCAGCTAAAGAGGGCTCATCTCGGTCGTTTGAGCAGGCGGCTCACGAGCAACTTGATGATACTCAAAACCTTCATAAGCTGCAAGCGCCAAGCTCCTCGAGCATTCATTACAAAGCTATTGAAAATCTTGTCTCCGAGCTACTCGCTGGGAAAGATCCTTCTTTCGCTCAGGACGTGATGGACAAATTACACGCTATTTATGGAAACTCACACACCGCGTTCGAACCACAAAGAGATATTGTAGCAAACGATAAGACCGCTTCCATTCCATCCTCATCGGCTACAAGCCCCGTTGGTGAAGACCCCGTGAAGAATAGCTATGAACAACCTGACGTTGCTACTCCTGTTGCGGAGTCTACGATTAACAGTGCTGTTTACACCCCAAGTGAGCTTCCTTTTCCATTGGAAAGTACACAGGAACAGGAGGAAAACGACTTGATTCTGGACTCCACCGAGACTGCTGCATATCGTATGCAGAACTCGGACGACAGCCTTGAAGAGACACCTGCTAAGGACGATCTATGATTCCAGAACATACGCAAAGTTTGCTTGCCGCGAACCCAAGCCCCATCTGGATTGGAGAAATATATGGTTCGGTTCAAAGCGATACACTCATGAATGATATCCTTCATTTTTGTTCCTTCCCACTAGCTCATATCCTATCAGATTGATCATGACCTTACTTATTCCCCACATAGTTTTCTGCTAGTATGTTTTGATATATTATATTGCTGATTTCTTGTGTTTGCGTGTACTGCTAAAGCCTATTGATTGTTGTATACACTAGCGCACCGGTGGTTTTGTAAGTCTATATATGTGCACGTCATTATCGTACATTTATGGAAAACGTAATTCAACACATTCTTCATACTATTTCTGTCCAACATTTGAAGATATCGTACCCAATTTGCTCATAGCGATGAGATAGCCCATAATGTACATGCAATAGTCGAGTGCAACAGATCATCGATATTGTACTCGCTGGCCTCCCCTTTTCTCCATCTTCTTCTGCCTCTTACTCTCCGCAACAGCTGGCTCTGTTCCGCCCATCCCGGAAAGTCCGCTCTTCATTCCCGTGAAAGTGGTATATGCCAACCAGACGGAATACAAGGGTACCACAATCCATAGCCACCAGGCGCGATCGCCAAAAACACAGACCGCGCCAATACAGCCCCACGTCCAATACAAGACATCCCACATATATTCTGTTAAACCGGCCGCCCCAAGGTCCTCTCCAGGGGAACGAAGTGAGCCATCGGCGGGATTATAGCGTGGGCGGCCCAAGCGATCGAGATAGAATTCGATAGCTAGAGTCGGACATGCAAAGACAACATAAGGCGTTAAAGAGCGTGGGCGGTTGAATATCCAGTGGAGAAGGAGGAAGGCAGCATGAAGACAGAGAGTAGTTATATGAGTACGGAGTAAGAGGGAGGCATTTCGAGTCGCGAGGGTTTTTGCCGCTTTCTTGAAAGAGGGTCAGCCCTTTAGTTGTCATTGACATATGAAGTCACCAAGGAGTGGTAGAATTGGGGGAGACAAACTTGTGCCATATTGATCAGTCGTCCAAGATTAGTAGTACTGGAGTATTTAGGTATTTTCAGTCGTGTCGTTTGATGTGTCCAGGGTGAATGTAGATGGTTGCAGATCGTATCAGTCGATAGCTCCTTGCAGATATTAGGCTATATATACAGAAACTAAGCCATACTACCTAATCGTGACAGAGCAAGATCGAAGCTAGTGCGGAAGCTCAACGTGGTATTGAGTTCGCTGGTGGAACTTTTGGATTGACAGACGATTAGGGAATGGCGTTGCCCACCACAACCAGACAAGCGCCCGCGCCTCCACCAGCCACTTAGAGTGGTGCATTGAACTACCGCCCCAAAACATCTGATGGCCGAAAAGACATCGTGACGACAATCAAGATCGCCTCTGCCACATCCCACTACACCTCTCTTGGTGAGACTTTGCTGTCCCCGCGCAGCTCTCCTCTCTCAACAGTTCAACCGTCATTCACGACATGCAACTTACTCTCCTCTGAGTCTCAACCTGGCCCAAAGGGGCGTCACGAGTTGGCCGGACGTCATTCACTCTCCGAGACACGACCCTGTATGATATCGCAGGTAAATTAACTGAGGGATTCTGTGAAGGAAGTAATAGGGGAACGTCTGTCAGAGCGATCGTATCACTCATTCCCCTCTGTCGGCGGTCCTCTGGCTATTAACACAACTTTGCATCCGCGCATCACAAAGAATCTCGTGGTTCCTTCGTCACCGGAATTTCTATCAAAGAGCGCTAGCTCTCACTTACTGCCTACCCAATGCTTGCTCTTCCTGAGCGAACTTCTTAATCGTTTCCTACCTGTCTACTCGATCCTCCACCGTGGTCACGACCGACACCGCGCCCTGTTCTTAAATCGCCAAATTTCTCCGTGCCCTCAAGCCTAACCATTCACACCCCAACATGTCGCCGTCGACATCTCATATATCGGGCCAGTTGAGGCAGCTAATATACTATCATCTTGATAATAATCTGATTCGAAATGCGCTATTTCTTGCTGGTCGTCTGCATGCCTATGAACCTCGAACATCGGAAGCTTCCTATCTACTCTCCTTATGTCATCTACTCAACGGGCAAATCAAGGCAGCTTATGATTACAGCAAGAACTTTGGGTCGAGGGGTACTCATTTGGGCTGCTCTTATGTCTATGCGCAGGCGTGTCTCGACTTGGGGAAATATCTTGATGGCATTGCGGCGCTGGAACGGAGCAAAAGCCTTTGGACTTCTAAAAATCATTGGAGTAAGCATTCCATCCTTCGCTTCGCGCTATATTCGTAGTATGAATAATCCCGTCAATGTGGCTGAGGCTGATAATTTCCCGTCGATTGTATAGACAAACACAGCGAAACACGCAGGCAGCACCTACCCGACGCGGCTGCAGTTCTGTGCTTGCAGGGAAAACTATGGCACGCTCATAAAGACCTCAACAAGGGAGTGGAATGCTACGTCGAAGCTTTGAAACTGAATCCTTTTATGTGGGATGCATTTCTGGGTTTGTGCGAGACAGGTGAGTTTGGAGGCAGGCCCTATCATTGCACCGAAAAACTGATCGCCCTATGAAGGTGTCAATATTCGAGTCCCAAATATTTACAAAATGAGCTCCGAGCTACTTTCTGTTCTATCGTCATCACAGGAAGGTATCGATCTTCCGCCTGACAAAGTTGCACCTGCAGGTGGACCGTTGCAAACTTCAGCAAATGTGAATCCAAGCTTGGATCCTTTTATGTCTGCCGCGTCCCGCAGTGATTCAGGCACTACACATGGAAGCTCCGCCTTATGGGAGAAATTAAACGGAAGCACTGTCAGCGTGGCATCGAATGGAACATCAACACCAGCTGTTCGGGAAGGAACAGAAACCCCTGGGGGCCAGAGCAGTGAGTCTGATGAATTTCGCGTGGCTAACGGTGTTGGGGATACATCGTGGGAGCCTCCCTTAGCTCCAGCTAGAAAAAATCGCACGATTCAATCGATCGGGGCAGATCATGCAATGGACCCTCCGCCGAAAATGAAGCCGACGGGTATTAGACAAAGGACGAGAATGAGAGTCGACCAAGAGGAACAAACGACAACCCAATTAGAAAAGGAATCTGTAACAGGATCCAGAGTTGGCGACCGCAAGCGAACGGTTTCCGGCCAGGTAGCTCATCCACCAGCACCAACAGAACCTGGGGCTCCTCAACGCCGCAGCGTACGTCTATTCAACCAGATTAAGCCCACAACTAGCAAGCTTTCAACCACGGCGTTAGGCGCAAAGGACGGCCGGGAACTCAAAAAGGTAAAAGCTACCGGTGCCAAGGGGCGTACTACGGCAGCCACAAGTGTAGGCCGTGTTGTGAGCGGTAATAGAAAGCATATCGGCGAGATACACGAGAGCGATGGGAAAGAGCATCGTCCAGTATCGACTGTTCATAATGCGGCCACCAATATTGCCTCTAAGGCCGCGACGATTGAAAAGTCGAAGTCCATTGAAGCCCTGACATGGCTGTTGGAACTTTTCTCCAAACTGGCTTCAGGATACTTTGCTTTGAGTCGTTATCGGTGTACTGATTCCATACAAATATTCAATGCGCTTTCTCAGGGCCAGCGAGAAACGCCTTGGGTTCTTTCGCAAATCGGGCGAGCTTACTACGAGCAAGCAATGTATTCAGACGCTGAGAAATATTTCGTACGGGTCAGAAACATGGCACCTTCCAGGCTGGATGATATGGAGATTTACTCGACTGTTCTCTGGCATCTGAAAAACGACATCGAACTAGCCTATTTAGCGCATGAGCTAATGGAAGTCGATCGCTTATCCCCCCAAGCATGGTGCGCCATTGGCAATTCGTTCTCACATCAACGCGATCACGACCAGGCTCTAAAGTGTTTCAAGCGAGCGACACAATTAGATGCTCATTTCGCCTATGGTTTTACCTTGCAGGGACACGAATATGTAGCAAACGAAGAATACGACAAAGCACTGGATGCCTACCGGCATGGCATTAGTGCCGATAGCCGCCACTACAATGCGTGGTACGGATTGGGCACCGTATACGACAAAATGGGCAAACTTGACTTCGCTGAACAACATTTCCGTAATGCAGCAAGCATTAACCCTACAAATGCGGTGCTAATCTGTTGTATTGGTCTGGTCCTAGAAAAGATGAACAATCCAAAAGCAGCTCTCATTCAATATGGGCGAGCCTGTTCACTGGCACCACATTCCGTCCTTGCTAGGTTCCGCAAGCTCGTGCTTTGATGAAGCTGCAAGAGCTCAAATTGGCTCTAGCAGAGTTGAAGATTCTTAAAGATATGGCTCCGGACGAAGCAAACGTGCATTATCTCTTGGGTAAACTTTACAAAATGCTGCATGACAAGGCCAACGCTATCAAACACTTCACCACGGCGTTGAATTTGGATCCCAAGGTAAGGATCATGTCAATATTTACCACGAGAATAAGATCACTAACTCGTCTACCTTTAGGCGGCACAATACATAAAGGACGCTATGGAATCATTAGATGACGAAGAGGAGGACGATGAAGATATGGCTTGATTTCTACGGCTCTCCTTTTACCCCTGTCCCAGGCTTTCCTAAACATCCCACACATATGACACTTTCTTTACATTCGTCCGATCTGCTTCGGTTTCCTCAACATTTGGACTTGAGCCACGCTCCTGTTTGGGGTTCTAATTCATGACGGTTGGCGTTTTTCCCTATTTTTCTCCTTTCTGGGTCAAAACTGCGTGAGCATCAGCATTACACGGGCGTTAATAGGCCGGTTGGGTAGAGAGAGCGTTTCCCAGCATCAGGCTCTCGAAAAGGTGTCGAGGCTCTTTGGTTCTGTACATTAGCGTGGGTTGGCTTTCTCGCGTTTTAGCTGCGAATGAGATATGAAGACACCAGGCGACAGATTCGTGGACATATGCCGTCTGTCGTGCGAGGCATTTCCATACTCAATTCATCTTTATGCATATTCTTACATTTGAAGGAACTCAACCGAGGTAAAAACCTGTAAGACGCTCATCAAACACCACATCCCTGCATTGTCACCTGCTCATCAGGGAAGCAAAGGCGGTGAGCGGGGCCAACAAAATTCGCCAGAAAAAGGCGGAAGTGGAAAGAAAGACGACTGTTTGGTAGTTCTGTTTCACTGCATACGTCTTCCTATTGGGATCCTTAATATTCCTAATGTCTTTCTTCTAAGTGTTCCTGGGAGTCTCCGCTTTCTATTAATATTTAGATCGGCCATTGCCATGCGCCAACCGCTCTTGTGATTCTCCTGTGCACCCTTGCTGTTCCCGAGACTCTCTCGCCTGACCTCAGCACCACTGGAAAGTACCAAGTAAGGATGTTCCTCTCTTAATTGGACAGCCTATATAGATCTGACGCTCAGCTTGGGAATTAGGGTCTTTTCTTGTAGACAACATTTTGTTCTTCTCGCCATGTCGTTTCTGTCCTACGTTGCCTCGGGCATCAGCTCGTTCGTCGTCGTCACACTTTCACTTTTCACCCTTGGCCAGAAGGTTCCCCGCGCAGCGTTCGTTGCTCGCTGCCTGGCTTCCTACGGTTCTCTTCTCTTATGTGCCACTTATGGCGTAATCGCTTCGATTTTCTTGCGCCTAGTCGGCTACGGACGGGTATCGCAATGGGCCACCGCGCGCAGCTTCAAGTGGGTCATGCGCTATACAACCGGTGTACACTTTGACATTGTTGAAGGCCAGGAGCATCTCTCCACCCGGCCAGCGGTCTTTGTCGGAAACCATCAATCGGAGCTAGATGTTCTCATGTTGGGTTCGATCTTCCCCCCGTACTGCAGTGTCACAGCCAAGAAATCGCTACGCCATGTGCCCGTCCTCGGTTGGTTCATGTCTCTTTCTCGCACCGTTTTCATCGACAGGGCCAATCGCCAAACGGCCGTAAAGGCGTTCGACAGCGCTGCAGAGGAGATGCGCAATCACCGCCAGAGTGTCTTCATCTTCCCCGAGGGCACAAGAAGCTACTCGGACAAGCCGGGGCTGTTGCCGTTCAAGAAGGGCGCTTTCCATCTCGCTGTGAAAGCCGGTGTGCCTATTGTTCCTGTAGTTTCTGAGAATTACTCCCATGTTCTGTCTCCCCGTCACTGGAGGTTCAACGCTGGTTCAATCCAGGTCAAAGGTACGCTTTTCCTTTCCTCATCCATCCCCTTTGAGCAAATACATATATGAACGAGACTGACGCATCCTAGTTCTCCCTCCCATCAGTACTGAGGGTTTGACTGCGGCTGATGTCGACGCCCTGACCCAGTCGACCCGGGAGTCCATGCTCAAGACTCTGCTCGAGATGTCCGAGAGGAACGAAACCGAGGTTGACAACTCGCTTGCCAATGGTACCTCTACTGCCGTTGAGATCTGACCTCGTTACAAGTTTGAGTTATGACAATGACCTTTTTCTTCCTTGGTATCCCCTTCATCGAACGTCAGATGCCCGCACCATTCATTGCACGAACAAGTTGAAACGCGACATGAGACATGAATACCGGGCGTTGCTGTCCTTCGTACCACCCGCTAATAGTCGTTGTCTTCTATTCTCCACCACAGAGCCCGCGACAGGGCACTTCGACAAATTCTGTCTAGGGACAAGGGTCTAGGATTTGCATTACTTGTAGACATGAGAAACAACATGAGACAGAACGGTCGGCCCTGATCAAACGTTCA
>NW_015378326.1:0-43724 GCF_001204775.2 Aspergillus nomiae NRRL 13137
TTTTGAGACAGCCCCCTTTTTTCCCATAATCCCCTCTCGATTATTTGAAATGTCCGAATCATTATCCCCGAGCTCAGTTTTTGAAATCTCTTTACGAAGTATATGTCATATATGACGTAGAACAGCGAGGTATCAGGAATAACATTGTTGTATTCCCCGATACTATCGACAGTGCCGAGAATACCCCAGAGTGCGCAAGTGATGTTGGTCTAAACAATAGCATGCAGTGGATGTTGTACTAATGCCGTGTGTGGTGGGCCCCTCTCGCTGCTGCACAACATTTCAGAATAGCCTAACAGCATCCGCGCTTTTTTGTTGGCGAAGGTGGTCGTTTACATTCCTGGAAATCGACGATGATCGACTTCGTGGAGTCCGGAATCGACAGATGGTTTGTGTGAATGACAGACATGGATATTGTGAGAAGACTCCCTGTTTCAAATATAATCTGGCCTTAATCTCATGGTTTATTAATGTTAGTCACTATTTCTGGCCATCAGAAAGCAAGGGTAGTGTCGCTCCCGTACCAATCATGGACCGTCCTCTGCGCAACTGGTTCATGCTAAGTTGGTCCTGGGACACAGGCTCCAAGCCTAGTGTTGAACTAGAGAATATCCCTCCATTCAATGGTTGACACTATCCATGGTCAAAGGCCTATGAGACTCTTGCCCGGTCTCGGATCTTAGAATCTCGTGTCTCTTATATAGAGACAGTGTATAGCCAACAATATGTCCCACGGTATGCGATTTGGGAGATCAAGGTCAAATAAAATAAAATAAAATAAAAATAATTCCGACGTTGGTGGACACGAGTCATGGCTCGATGCTAAAAGGAAAGTTAAGTACGAGAGGGGTCTTTAAGTTGGTTAGTTCCTTCCGCTTCACCCCTTGGCCTGTTTTACCAATCCCTTTCGATGCCATCAAATGCTGCTGACGAGATATATTTCGCTGTGACGGTGCCCAGGAAAGAATTAATTGAGCAACGTGGCCATTGTTTCAAGAAGACGATATCAGCGTAGCCATATCTATTGCCAACGTTTGAGAGCCTGGCTTGTTCAAGGAGAGCAATTGGGGAATTGCGTGGAAGATGGCAGAAGATAATTGATCGAAATAATTGCCATTTGAGGGGAAAGCAACTAGTGTAATTGGATTACCATACACCGTAATTATGGACAGCCCCGCATTCCTTTGCATTGTCACTTGTGTACCGTACAGTAATGTACATGTACATGTACATGCTGTTCGATGCACGCTGATTGCAAGCTGTCATCATCTTGTCCGATAGCTTCTCCCTTGGTATGGGTCGACGAAGAAATTATACCCAATTCTCCAGTACTGAATTGAACTGAGGGGGTCACTGGAAGGAAGCTTCAACGCGTAGCCAGCAATCGAGGCATTAACATGGATTCAAGTTACAAAGCTCGAAAAGAGGCGTTCGTGTCGAATCTCACAGGTGGAAGCATCCTGGAGATCAACGCCGTCACCCTCGTTGCTCCTGTAAGTGGTGCTCTTTCTTGACTTCGCTCTACAGCTACGCTTTGACTAACACAATCAACCAACCAGGCCTCAGTTCTTCTCTGGTCGGTGCTCCAGTCTCGTCTTTCCTTCTTCAATCCCTATGGTGCGCCGGCACTAGTCACCGACTTCTTCCTCAACGTGTTGTCCATTCTCTTTGCAACCACACTCTATTCATCTGCGCCATGGACCCTAAATATTCTCCTAACCCTTCCGGCTCTCATATTACTCCTCACTTCGACGCCTTCCCGCACGCTACCAAAAGCTAAACCTCCGCGCTCATCAGCCGCAGCTAAGAAGAATGCCCCGAAGCATGCGTCTAACTCGCCCGAACCATTACCTGTTCACCCGTTTCTCACAACTTATCGTGCCGCTATGATGGTCATCACTTGCGTTGCTATCTTAGCGGTTGATTTTCGCGTTTTTCCTCGGCGGTTCGCGAAAGCTGAGAACTGGGGCACATCACTCATGGATCTTGGGGTTGGGTCGTTTGTATTTTCGAGCGGAGTGGTCTCTGCTCGCTCAATTCTTAAAGGTCGGAACAGTCGCTCAAAGAAGATTGCCCTGTGGCAGAGGTTGACAGCCTCCATACGACACTCAATCCCTTTACTCGTCCTTGGATTGATCCGATTATATAGCGTCAAAGGTCTCGACTATGCGGAACATGTAACGGAATACGGAGTGCACTGGAACTTTTTCTTCACGTTGGGCCTCCTACCCCCATTTGTGGAGATCTTCGACGCCCTAGCTACAATAATCCCTTCCTACGAGATCCTATCCCTGGGTATTTCGGTCCTGTATCAGGTAGCCCTGGAATCGACAGATCTTAAGAGTTACATTCTTGTCTCTCCGCGCGGGCCAGACCTGCTTTCTAAAAACCGGGAAGGTATTTTCTCCTTTCTGGGATACCTTGCGATCTTCCTTGCTGGACGTGTGATTGGCATCAGAATCATCCCGCGCGGAACGTCGCCGTCACGGTCACCCCAACAAGCCAGAAAGAGTGTGCTTATTAGCCTGGGACTGCAAACTCTTGTTTGGACAACGCTTTTCGCGTTTAATTCCACACACGCGATGGGTTTCGGGGCCGGAATCCCAGTTTCGCGCCGTCTGGCTAACATGCCTTATGTGCTCTGGGTGTCTGCCTTCAACAATGCTCAACTATTCCTTTTCTGTCTCCTCGAGAGTACTTTCTTTCCCTCCACCCATCGGGAAATTGGGAAGGACGGCGAACTTGAACGGACATCATTTGCGACAAGCCGCATCATGGCAGCCTTCAACAAGAATGGGCTGGCACTGTTTCTCGTAGCAAATCTCCTCACGGGAGCTGTGAATCTGAGCGTCCCCACACTCGACGTCACCACTGCGCATGCCATGGCGGTCTTGATCGCATATGTGGCCATCATAACCGGCGTCGCACTAGCACTGGACAAAGCTAACATCAAGCTCAGCTTGTGAAAACATAGAGTTGTCTATATAAAAATTGTGTAGAATAATAATGGACAAATGTACCTTACGAACTTTAAACTATAAATAAGTAAATCGATGGAGCCGATCGGTCATCCTATGATGTGACACTGTGGCTTGGCGCTGGACCACATGCTGAACCGCGGTCCATTGATTGATTTATCAACAGAATGATTTAAACTCATCACTACTACATTTTCCCACACTCCTCTGTGCTCTAGGGTCGAGAGATCGCCCACGCCTCACAATGAGTTCCCAACCGCAGTTCATCCACTATCCCGAGGTCCGTGAAGGACCGTCCGTCCCCTACAAGAATGAAGACCAATCAATCCCCGTCTTTCGCGGCCTCCCTCTAGCTATCGGAGCTACACTGTAAGCTTTATATCCAACCAAGCATTTCTGCCAAATTGAAAGGAAGCAGGAAGAAGGAAGAAAAAAGGATATGGATCACAAGCGAAATTTCAACTAATAATTCACCCCAATCAGAATCCACAACGTGAGCTTCATCCAAAGCTACTTCTGGCGCAATGCCGGCTTCGATATAATCCACGATATTCCCCATTTGAAGCAGTACGCCGCCCGCTACGATCCTACCGTTGTACCTGTTCTTGAGAACAAGCCCGACATTTCCCCATCCCCGGCTGAACTTACCATCCCAACTCAGAGGAGGAACCGGTCTTCGGGTTACTATACCTCTGCCGATTACCATGCGCTGTATAAATCTGGCGAATTGACCCCCCTCGCCGTGGCCGACACATTGATGCACCTAATCCGTCGGGATACGAATCCTCCCGGTAAGCACTCCATTGCGTTCCTAGATTCGCAGGTCGAGCGGATTCGTGCTGCGGCGGAGGCATCGACAAAGAGATACAAGGATGGGAAGCCGCTGGGTCCGCTGGACGGAGTACCGGTTGTTGTGAAAGATGAAGTGCACATTGAAGGATACCGACGGACTGTGGGAAGTAAATTGGATTTCACAGGCGACTTTACGGGGACGTCATGGTGTGTGAAGAAATGGGAAGAGGCCGGCGCAATCATTGTTGGAAAGACGACCATGCACGAGTTGGGTCTGGGTAAGCTGTGTCTACAATATTACTTCCCATGTAAAAAAGCAGCATAGCTAACTAAGGCAACACAGATACCAACAACAACAACCCAAATTACGGAACGCCCCGCAATCCCCATAACCGCAACTACTACTGCGGCGGCTCATCCGGCGGGTCTGGCTACGCTGTTGGCGCAGGTCTGGTGCCCATCGCCCTAGGCGCAGACGGTGGAGGCTCAATTCGGATCCCCTCATCCTTCTGTGGAATCTGGGGCCTGAAGCCATCACATGGCCGCATTAGCGCCACGCCAACGGTATCCCTCGCGCAAACGGTCGGCGTCTACGGCCCTATGGCAGCCAGCATCGACGATCTGGCCCTCGCATACCGCATCATGGCAGCGCCCGCACCCGCAGAGCAAGACCCATCATCCGCATCCTTCCCTGACCCCCTCACTACCCTGCAAGTCCACTCCTCCAAGCCGCGCACCAAAACCATCGGTATCGTCAGCGACTGGATCGACCGCGCCGAGCCTCCCGTCCGCGCTGTCTTCGATCGAGCCCTCGACTTCTACCGCAAACAAGGCTACGACGTCATCGACATCACAATCCCTTACCTCCCGGAAGGCCAGCGCGCCCATGTCCTCACCATCATGACGGAAATCGCTTCGGGCCTCACCCCCGACCAGATCGGCAAGCTATCGGCCCCCAACAAGGTCCTCGTCTCCATGGGCATGTGGCAGATTTCCGGCCAGGATTTCCTCGCCTCCCAGCGTCTCCGCAACATCATCATGTGTCATCTCGCCTATTTGTTCAGGAAGCACCCGGGCCTCCTCATCCTCACCCCCAGTACGCCCATCCCCGGCTGGAAGATTAACGGCGAGGCTGACCTCTCGCGCGGCTTGTCGGATGGGAAGTCCTCCGTGCGTAATATGGAGTATGTGTGGCTGGCTAATTTCACCGGCTGTCCGGCTATCAACTGTCCTGCGGGTTATGTGCAGGATACTCGTGTGCCCGTTGGTTTGATGGCTATGGGCGAATGGGGTACTGAGGAGGATCTTATTGCTTTCGCTAGAGATGGTGAAGCCATTTTGGACCTCTCTGAGAATCAGTCGGCTATTAAAGAGCAGGTGGATGAGCAGTCGACGGGTCTGAGGATCCCTTACGGTGAAGGGTCTCTGTGGGAAGACGTGATTGCTTCGGCGAGAAAGTAAACCGTAGGTAAGATCCTTAGATGCTTATAGTTTGTCTTCTTGTCCTATAGTTAGCACAATAGTTGGTTGTAATAATGAATATGTCCAAGATGCCTGGCCGATGGCATTGCTTGCTTGATGGAGAGCGTTGGTACCGCCGTCAAAGTTTTGGTATCATTGTGCTGTAAAAAGAATAGTTCGTAACATACATAGATAATATGGAATCGAGGAAAGCAAAGTAAATGTATGTACATCATTTAAGATACATAAGTTTGTAGCGCTGAAACTAGGGAGATGGGCTCAGCCCTGTAACCAAACAACGATGGGCACGACACCAAGATCGTGGAACGATCCAGTCTCCGCTTAGAGTGGGCCTCCTGATATGAGGCAGGAACCTTCTTATATCACAATCCTGGGCCACGTGGCGCTTATGAACGTTGTTCATACAGAGTACATGAGACTCAGAAAACCAAATAGGAGCTTTATCGGTCTGTCACCCTTAAATGTGAACACTCTCTCCACGTTTGGGTGCATGGAATTCGCATCCCAGATTAGCAGCCTGCGCCTGGTCTCGAAGTTGAGCCACGATAGTATCACTTGGACACGGGCCACCATCCATGTCTTCTTTGATATGAATGAGATAGACACTCAAACTAACCAAAGGTGCCTCATCGTGCGGCCAGTTAGACTTATCAGCCAGGGCTCCTATAGCTTGAGTACCAGAAGGATCAGTGGAGCTGCCGGGCACTGCTTGGGGAGCGCTGGTAATTGCCGCTGTAGTAGCCCCAGGAAGCACATCTTGTGACCGCCGAGTCTTGGGACTCGTTGGCTGCGAGTCTGCGGGTGTTTCTCTACTGGCGCGTTTGCGTTTGCCAGTCCCTGAGCTGCTTGGGTATCTGGCCTTAACAACTTCACTAGCCAGCACCTTGAGCTCCGCGATTAAGTGTCGGGGGCAAAGATGGCCGTATAAGGACTCATCCTCCACATCATCAGTATAAGAGCATTCGATGAAGATCGCGCGTAGTTTCCCTGAAACTATACGAGGTGCTGCCGCCTCCCAAACACGCCTGTTGCGGGGCTCGACTGAGATCGAATCGGGTTCCACGTCGCCGAAGATGATAATCTCGCGGCCCGAGTGTTGTTCACGTATGAAAAATGCAGAGCTTTCAACACTCGTCCAGGTATCTCGCGGATTCGAGGGTCTACGTATGGCCGGAGACATGTACCTATACAATTCGTTTGCTTAGTACTACGGGTAGCATCCAAAGGACCAAACTTACCCTGGCTCTTCTTGTGTCAAGGAGATAGCGGCTCTTGAAGCCGAACGCATCATGAATGGATCACCCAGATACATTGCAGTACTTAACGAGCGCCGCATCTCAGATTCAGGGGTATAGTGTCTCCTAGTACACCCATGACTAACGCCAAAACATCTGTAGTACAAACCCTCACAAGCCCGAGTATAGCCTCTCATTTCATCTCGGCCCATCCTTGGGTTGCCTCCTTCTTGCAAACGTTGGTATGTGATCAGACCTGCGCCACCATCTTCATCTGAGAGGTTTGGCCAGATCACTTCGTTAAAAATATGAGTCTTTATGGCGGAGATGACAGAAGGTAGTGCAGCTACTGTCTTCGGACCGTTCGTTGCCTCTAGGATTGGCGAGTTCATGGCAAATCCTGAGAAATGGTCTAAGTGCGGATGAGTGACCAAGATGGGTCCAATGACTTCTCGCAGGATGTGTGCTGCATTCGCTGGAGCAGTCTGGAAAGGTAGAGACATGTCGGTGAACGGGCCAGCCTGAACTACCATCTCATCCATGTCATTGTGTGTTTCTAGGATATGAATTATTCCACTGAGTAGTGTTCCCGCATCGACCGCAATCACTGTATCTGGTCTCCAGCTAGTTGATGTCGATCGGACGAGAATTCCCGTGACTCGATCTTCCCGTGGGCCTCCTGTTGGACCCTTTTGAGACAAGTTAGCATTCAGCCCATCTGTCGAATTCCGGGAGTCGTGTGATACTGCGGAAAGATAGAGCGCCGAGGGATGGTTTAGGCAGGAGCCACAAGGCCTTGTCCTTCGGATACGAAACCATCATGCGAAGCGAGACAGACTGGTGATTGACGGAATGGGAATTGTTATACATGTGTTATAGGCTGGACTTACCAGAACAATTACTTGTAGATCTCCTTTGCCAGGCTCGGGGGGCCTCGCAAACGGACCCGCTGCAGGAGCTTCAACATTGAGCTCTGGGCCTACACTATCCTGCTTTGTGTTCCCCTTCCCTTTTCCTCTCCCGGAAGCCCGTTTGCCTCGTGACTGATTCATTCTCGTCTGTACGCAACTAAGAAAATAGATTTGTTTTCCCTCGGTTAACAGATTTAGGAAACAAGCATCTAATCTGTGGAGGTGCCGAGTATTGAATATGGTATTTTTCTCAGTGCTGGCCAGCTCACTTTTAGAAGAGAGAGTGTGTATATGTGCAGAGGTGACTGCGAGATTCACAGTTGGTAGGAAGATTAAAAGTTAATAAAGTGAGTCCGTCATCTGGTCGACAACTATCTCATTGCTTTTGCTCGTCAGAAATATAGCGAAACGGCAGACCTCTGGCAATTTCGTGTCGCACGCGATTTCGCAATTGGAGTGCGGCAAGGAGATGCGCAATGGTTCTACAGCTCCTTAGGATGTTGTCTGGCTGAGTACAGGACTAGCGGAGCTATTCGAGCACTAACAAAGCGTTGTGAGATCTTCCGTCACGACATGTAACGATGATCATTGCTGAGGACTCACCGACAGAGAGCTTCTAGAACCGAAAGACCGGGTCAAGGCGTCCACAAATTGATTGCAATTGCCTTCGGTAGGATGGCTACTGTCCACAGAATCTCCGACAAGGCTCGTGTTACACAAACCAGAAGCTTTTCTAGGGCAGGATTTCCTTTTTCCTCCGTTTTGGAGTTCGCGTGCGGAAGTGATTTAAATGTGGCTGGTAATCTGCGATCGGACAACCGCGGTTGACGGATAGGCCCAACAAGGAACGACAAAGAAAGTAATGATGATAAATCGGCAACGTATACTGCCTGTATGCCCTACCTTCTTACTTCAAGAAGTTAGTGGGAAACCCCAGCCAGTTGAGAAAGAGGTTAAAGAGTGGTGCCGCGTACTTCGAGTTGGGGAGCAATGGGATAAGAAATAAGATCAGGAACGAAAGGAACAGCCTTCAGCGCAGCTGTGACTCTTTTTTCTTTTTCTTTTATTTTTTTTCCCTTTTCCTTTCCCCCTCACATGAGCAAAAGGCGGGTAAGCAGAGGCCCATTCTTTCATTTCAACCGATGGAGAATAAAGTTAGCGCAAGTAGTAGCAACAGCTCGAGTGTAACCGTGCGAGCTGAAAGGAAATGTATGGTTGGATGACGTCGACAGACCGTCTCCAGTTGCGGCACGCAAGCCGATTATCGCCTGAAACTCGGTGATCGATCTGAGATTGTGGGGAAACTCATTACCTGATTTAATTCGTCTGACCCACTTTTTCCCTTTTGCTTTGCTTCTTTTCTGCCCTACGAGGTGAGTATGTGGAGTACTCGTCCTATTCGGTGTAGGGATAGTAGTACTAGGTAGTAGCGGTGGTGGGAAGTTACTGTGCTCCTACCTTCCCTAACGAGCCGGTCCTAATCAATGAATGCATGTATTGATTTGCAAAAGGAAAGAGAGACACTTGGCGCCAGGGTCATCCAAAGGAACAAACAACAAAGGATTCTCACGGCAGAATGTACTTCACTCACTCTCCATTTCTCGCGGTCGGAGGAAGAAAGATATGTACCGAGTGGAATTGAAATAAGCAATTCCTTCAGGTGTGAAAATGTATTATATAAAACATTCCGCTGACTGTCAAGGGGAGACGGTGATAAAGTCGAGTTGAGGTCTTAACAGTGTCCCATTTGCCATGTGGGATATAATAATAGCACTAGCAAATCGAAACGAATGATCTCTATATCACCGCAGACTACCACGACGTTATATCTAACGCGGCTTGTTTATCAAGAGTTTCTTATCCTAGACATTATCCTGGTAAAGTTTGTATTATTGCTGCCAGCATTGAATTCTCAAAAGCTTACCGCAGAGATGGCTTTCTTTTATGAGAAGGAAGACAACATGTAGTAAATATACCATGAAGCATGAGAGGGTGTCAAGTCCTCTAGCAGATATAAACATAAATTAGCGATGAGAAGTCAGCTGCAGTTCTGCCACTACATATACAGGCAGAAAAAAGTAAATGTGAGTGTAGATGCAGTCAAGAAAGGGCATTGTTTGTGGGTGGGCTGCTTCAAGCGTCACCCTCCACGCACAGCATAGAGTTATTCCGTTGCAAGTACTTCTGAAGGAAAGTAAAAGAGGATATCATTTGACAGGTCTGATATGTCAGACCCTTCCAGGGGTAAGCAGATCCCTACATGCCTTGGGTTGAGCTGCAAGCTTGCCCAGAACGTTGGTGGTGCCATGTCTTCCCCAAAGCATGTCGATCTGAAGAGACATAGAAAGCAAAGCACAAAGAGCCAATCCCTATATACGTTATTTATTTCATGTCATTGCCACATCCTGGTGGCATAAAGCCCATAAAAGCCCCAACCGCAATAATCCCATCCATTGGAACGCCAACCGTGGCCGCTAAAATCGATTAACAGAGAGGAAGCCAGCATATTTGATGGCTCGAAGACCATATACACACATCATAGGTTTTGCTAGTAACGGAATGAAACAGAAAATTTAGATTGTACGCCTCGGCTGAATTAGTTGATTCCATTCGGACGAGAAGGATTGCCATCCCGGTTACCGACAGCCGCATCATAGCTAGGTATAGGCGGTTGATCCTGGCGTGGCAGATCTTCACTACCTCTTCGGCTGCTATCGGGGCTCGAGTATTCCGGTGGAGGAGCCTGGTCGATATCTTGGGTATTCAACAGGGGAGCATGCTCCCCATCACCAACATTTGTGCGGCTTGAGCCTTCTCCAGCATCTTCATTTGAAGGAATGTGGGCGAGCTGGGCCAGGGAAATATCGGTCGGGGACCGGACCGGACCGGGACTGGCTGATGGTGCAATTCGGACTGTGGAACTCGTACGTGCATTGTTGGCATCCTGATAAACTCGCTGGGAAATTTGAGCAGCACTCTCGCGACCGGACTCCAGCAAAATGCTACCCTGCTCGCTACCATACGGTGGCGGGGGAGCTAAACTACCCGTCATTGGCGCCAACCCCCATTTCTTGACATTGGCCTCGATAAACACAAAGCCCATTTGTCCGAAGTTGACATGAACGGTGCAGGGCCCATTTGCTCCGATAGTGGGGAAGAAATTTTGAGCTTTTTGGCCATGAACCACATCTTCCAATTTCTTGCCATTCCGAGTGAAGAATATCGTGCCTGAGCGGGGCCGATAACCAACGCCGATCACATCGCCTTGCGACAGCGGAGGGCCATATAGTGTTGGCGTAAAGGGCTGATTATATCTCCGGTGACCTGTGGTTTGGTATGCCACTGAGGCTCTATGATAACCTAAGAAACAGTGACATTAGCGTTTGGCATGCACCCAAGCGATAGTAAACCTACCTGGTAACCGGAACAAAGGATATGGCTTGGTGGTCATGCCAATACCAATAAGAGTATTCTCGGGCTTATCGTATATCTTCGCCTCCCAATAGTAAACATCGTTCTGTTTCGGAACAGGTAAATTGGTTTGCACACTGCATTCAGAATCGTAGAACTCAATCTCTGTGCGGGCCTCGACAAAACAGTTGGCGATTTCCAGCTCCGGTTGGAACTCCCATGCTGAAACACCCTTTTCTTGGATCGCGAGGAACTGGGAGAGAGAGATATCGGTTTGCATCGATTCGGGTGGGTTAGCTTCGATGAATGCTAGAACACCGCACAGATTAGCGATGAGCGATACTCCTACACAAAGTCTTTGCATTCAGCCGCCAACGAGCAGAAACTCACCCTTTGCCCTCAGATACTCGGACCGCGACAGATCATCCATGGCCTCCAAAGCCTCGGTCTCCTCGCGCAAGAACGCTTGCTCATCATCATATTCACCCGGCCGCCCAATGCGGTCCAGAATAATTCTACCACGTTGAGTATACTTGAAAAAGAAGAATATCGCAAGAACAAGCACCGCAACTGCTGCAGATCCGAAGGCGGAGAGGACGCCGATCAAGATACCCTTGCCGGTAGAACCCGAATTGCCACTGGCGCTGACCAGACCGCCATCCTGACTTGAAGAGGACATTGCCAATAGGACATGTTCGATATTGGATGCCACCCGTTGAGGATCGGTGGTCGGATAGCGAGACTGTGAGGCTGGCGACGTCGTTGGATCGCTTATCACGGAAGTGGTGAGGGTCGAGGGAGCACCCCATAGGGCACTGAGCCCCGAAGCCTCAGATCCCCGCATTGTTCATTGACTGGTTGGGGACTCGACGTCAAATTTAAATCAGTATAGAAAGAGTTGACAAAAACAAAAAGAGGGAGAAATAAACTGCAGCGAACAAAGTGGATGGAAGTGAAGGGGCGGAAGGAAGAGGGTATAATGATGAGATGAGAAGATGAGTTGGTGAGATGACAGTACAGGAACGGCGAAGTTAACAGTCCAGAATCGCCGCCATGTGGGGAGGCGCAGCGACGCTTCCGGACAATTGCGTTCGGATAACGAATGTGTTGGTTCAACGAACTGTAATACAAAGAATAGATCAGGTTCTCTTCCATATAGCATCTACCACCCGTTTCAGAAATTGGAATTACTTTATGCTTGTATCCCATGGATGCAAGGCTAAGAAAAGGAGTGAGTAGTGATAGTTATTCTACCACTCCTTGCGAGACCTTCGTACGCCTTCTAATTCCAAGAAAGTGTGGCATACCAGTGTATAGTTATTACAAGAACAGATGATGACCCTGCATCCAGCCTATGGACAGGTACATACATACTACTACATACCCGACTCCGTACAGTACCTGGATTTTGAGACTCAATACTTACTACAGGTAGTACTCCACCATCCCAGGTGCCGTTTAAATACCGGATGTACGGTACCGTATCAGTAGGCCATACCCAACCTCAACTTAGCCGCCTCCAAATTAAACAAACAAGCTGATAACATCTTTCTTTGCTCCTTCTCCCTATTCTTGTGGTTCCTTGCAGCCCCTTGGCTTCCCATGTAGATATATAGCTCTTCCTCCCTTTTACACTCCTTCGTAAATATGCATTCGCACATATCTCCAAGTATGCGTGTCTCAGAGCCATCTGACGTTGCCATCCGCTCTGACGATACCTGCCATATCCGCCTTACTTGGTCAGGCAGCGAGTGCGATAAATATCCAGGTATGCAAAGGAGCCGAATCCTCTAGATTCTTCCCCTCCATCCCTTTCTTTCGGGCCCCTAGAGTAACCTTGATGTCTTTTGGAGGCTGACAGGCGGCGGTCCGCAGCGAAGCAACATGCGCGTAAAGTGGCCATGAAATTAGGAGTGTCCTCGGGCCTTATCTACCTTGTCGGCCAGCCTACGGTCAATTGGGGCGACTCAGACCAACCACAGCCATTTCGACAGAGACGTTATTTCTACTACCTTAGTGGAATAGATGAGCCGGATTGTTATCTGACATACGATATTGGAGCTGATTTGTTAACGTTATACGTCCCGGACTTCGACCTACGTCGTGCGGTATGGATGGGACCGACGCTGACTATCGAGGAGGCTCATAAACAATCGGACGTGGACCGTGTCAATTTTTTCGCTGCCTTACAGCATGATCTTGAGTGGTGGACAAACAAGAACAAGAGGTCTCATCCGATATATGTCCTCCATGATAGCCAAAAGCCAGTGATACCATCAGAGCGCCCCTTACTAGATAATGAACGGCTCCTTCCTGCAATGAACGCAGCTCGGGTAATCAAGGATGAATATGAGCTGCGGATGATACGCCAGGCCAATTGTATATCTGGCCTGGCACATCGCAAAATACTTGAAGGCATTCACCGCATGTCCACAGAGGCAGAAATTGAGAGTTCGTTCTTAGCTACGTGTGTCTCCCACGGTGCCAAGAACCAGTCATATGCGATCATTGCTGGCTCAGGAGAGAACGCGGCTATCCTTCATTACGTTAAAAATAACGAGCCCCTCGATGGAAGACAGCTGGTCTGTCTAGATGCTGGGGCAGAATGGAAATGCTACGCAAGTGATGTGACCCGTACGATTCCTTTGTGGACAGACTGGCCTAGTGAACGTGCAAGGAACATTTACCGTGTAGTTGAGGAGATGCAGGAAGAATGTATTAGACGCATCCGAAAAGGCGTGCGATTCCGAGATCTGCAGCTGCTTGCACATGAGATTGCGATCAAAGGTTTACGGAAACTCGACATACTCACAAACGACTGCACAAGTGCCATCTACGAATCCGGGGCCTCTGCTGTTTTCTTTCCTCATGGTCTGGGTCATCATGTTGGTCTCGAGGTCCACGATGTCTCCGAAAGGCCTATCACAGCTTTAGATGGGAATCAAGCTAACTGGGGTAGCCATGACTTCGTACCGCTTCCTACCGACGGCAGTTGGTCTGTACCGTTATTGGACGAGGGTATGGTAGTAACCATTGAACCGGGCATCTACTTCAATAGGCTCGCCCTTCTGAGTGCGCAGAACCAGCCTTTGGCGAAATACATTAACTTCAACGAGGCTGAGAAGTACATTCCTATTGGGGGCGTCCGCATTGAGGACGACATTTTGGTCACCGCTGAGGGGTACGAGAACCTGACAACGGCACCGAAGGGCGAGGAAATGTTGGAGATCATCCGTCGCGGGATCGACAATTCTTAGTCTCAATCCCATATGCTCCAGGTGGAGTCGTCACTATCATTTTGTGGTTTCAACTACTCCGTACTTTCGGGTCAATGATCTTAGATAATTTAGAGCAAGGGGATTCCAGGCTCGTAAACACGATTTATCAAGAGATTATGGTGTAACTTATGGAGGCCTCTAAGGAGTAATAGCTAAGTGGCGCCCTTCTAGTCCCGTCTCCTTTCTGGGGCTTTTCCTAGGCGCCACCTCTTCAACTATCTCTCTATCATATTCACACCACTTTTACCTATATTGGCATTCGGAATAGTACATACCTGCCTTCTAGAAGCTTTCTACTCCGCTGATCGAAACGACCACGGTGCACCACCGCACAGAATGATTCGCCGAGAACCCCCATAATATTCCTCGCCAAAGACTCCTTAGGTATCTTTACATTTCCACAAGGCCGACAAACTGAAATCCCTCAGTCCAACAGTACCCAATTAATATCTCGACCGGCTGGTTTTTAAATAAGTAATAATCATCTACATGGCGATTGACACAACCATGTCTTATCCTGAGCGTGAAGCCACTGAGGATCCATGAAAAAGAAGTGGAGGAAACTTTGAAAGGGAAGGATATAGAGAATTCCAGACATAGTACTGCTACATGACCTTTGCCCTACATGTCAAAAGCCCAACAAACGATACAGCTGTCCAACGAGACAAACAAAATAATCCCTCAATGAGAGCTCTCCATGTGCTTTGAAAAATTTTCAGGTGTGCCTGTACGAGTGGACCACTGACGCATGCACAGACAAGTGTCAAATGATGATAGCTTCCCCATTAGTCGAGTTTGAGGTAGGTACGGACCTAATGATGGACTGGTCAGCCCACTCGAAACGCGCATGAGACTAGCCACAGCTCCCCAATAGTAAAGCTCTATCTAGTCTAGTTTTGTGCGTACTTAGTGTCCCAAACTAAACAGCTACTACTATGGAGAGGAGGTGATACCCAGTCTAGCAACACCCAACACGCCAGTAAGAAAATAAACCGGAATGATGAAAAACCCAGCCTGATACCTAACCCTCTTTCCCTAGCAGGTTGGAAAAGATAATTTTCACCCTTTCGCTTTTGTATTGCCTATTTTGAAACACGATCCATCCCTATGATATCATTGCGATCAATGCCGCGAAATCCGTTGATGGATGACGAGGGCGGATTTGAAATGTTCTTCGGTGTTCTTCTGACTAAATCATGGTTCCCTGTTATGCAAAAATTACGCTTGGTACGACCTGTGAGCGCGCCGATCGGTCCGTACGGCATCCCTTCATTTTAGACAGTCTTAGGCACGGGAGCTGCGGCATCGGCCTTGTATGGTATTGTCAGCAGGCAACTTTGAAGGGGATCGGGACCAGAATTGCCGTCATGCCATGACTCCAATCATTTTTTATTTTTGCTCTTCCTAAAATTTCTTAGTGTGGCTGTCTAACGTCTCCTGATCGGGATCTACGCAACTTGCATATGGACCCTTGCTATTTGCCTGCGACGGAGCCGTACTCCGGACTCCGACTTGCTTTTTTTGTAGATGAAAAATTGTACCGTGGACCTCCCCTGGTACAGCGTACAAATGAGCCATGAGCGACGATTGGTTGTAAATACGTGAATTATTATTATTATTTAAATTTTTTGCTACTGTGGCATCAGATCTTGCGTGACAATTGAGTTGAGTATGCCTTGACTTTTTTTATCTTGCTCCCTGAGGACATTGACGGTAGGATGACTCAAGAGCACGCAAGAACAAAATCCGCTACGCCATTCCAGATTTTGATGAGGCCATTTTTCACCATAGTAAGGGCTTGTTAGGTATTTTTGCTTCTAGACTGCAGAATGTGGAGATGGTACACCCAAAGTAGTGGCTTGTTGTGGATCCCCCGTCCCGGATGATGAGATTTTTCTTCCCTTTTTAACTCCGGCTCCATTTTCGGCCCTAGTGAGTCACACCACTGGAGCCAGCACACTCCATTGTAGTCATCGATGCTATATAAACATAGCTGATGCAAGATGTCTCCTGAATTTGGCCTTTTAATTCCTTCCCCTACCTCATCTCATCCTTCCCAGGGGGTGATGGTCACTTCCCTCATTACGCCCCTATAACGCTCCTCAAAAAGTTTTGATATTTCCTCCTTGTCTGTTTGCTTTCTCGTCAATTCCGGGTGTCGCAGAAGAAAAAGAAAACTATCGGAAGAACCGTCCTTGTCGCTCGCTTAGGTGGATAGAGAATGGGACAAAGGCATAACAGACGTCGCACACGCCCACGATCTCGAAACCGCAGCGTTAATCACTCTCCCATTGAGCTGCCTTCATATCCCGTCAACTACACGCGCAGTCCAGCTCCTAGAACCACCCCTGGCGCCTGCGATTCACTCGACTCCATCTCGATACCCCTCGCCCCGACCTGGCATTCTGGGTATACAACATGGCAGAAGCGTGACCGCACGCTACGGCTAGAAGTCTTACAGCTGGAGGCCGACCAATGTCGTCTTTTTGGAGGTGAACCGGGGGATGACGTCGGACTTTGCTATCGCATGCTCGAATATTTCGGTGGACTTGATTATATCGACTGGTAAGCTACCCAAGCCCTAATTTATGTATCTTTAGATCGTCTCTTCTAACTGGCTTTATTAGCTCACAGAGTCCAAGACTACTACCTGGGTGAAGGCCAACTCAAGATAAAAGCCTTTGCCGCCTTAACCGCCCTTACCATCACATTTAGAATGTTGGGATTCTGAAAAAAACTTTCTCCACATCCAGAGCCGGTACCTGGACAGATTATCCTGCAAGATGGAAAAAAAATCTATCGACAGCAGGAAACTACCAACTTGAAAATAGTCGGGAGCACCAGTTCCGTGGGCAAAACCAAGTTTCAGACTTGTAGCAATGAAGATTCCTCCTGCGCAAAGCAGGATGGGTATCAGATTGGTCCCTTACAACTTGGCCACGAGTCCCTGGTCCAGAAGATGATTACGTGTGTCACGTCGAGAACCGAGGGTTCTTCTGGTTGGTGGGTTGAGTTCGCATCTGACCATGTGTTGGTGCTTGAAATCCCCGTTGAACAGGAGGGCCCATGAAGTATCTCCGCCACATTCTGTGTCAGATTCTTTGCCCCGACTATTACACGATCTATTATACGATCTACCATACTGTCCGAAACCAACGGTAAAGAGAGGAGAACACTTTTGATATAAGACGTTCCCTCTCATATCCAGTCGTCCGTTCCACCGAACCCGAATTTGGATTCATTCGTGGGAAAGAAATCAAGCTCAAACCTCGTTATGACTCATGAGTTGATTTATGTTCGCCGGAGGAATAGAGCCATCTAGCACGATGAATGAATTGTGATGATCCGTCATGTATAAAATTTATAGAGAGGTGTACTTTGTATATAATAATGGCCATGTATCTCTAAAACATGCTGCAAAATCTTCACTGTAGGCTGTAGTCCTCACTAATGGGAAAAGAGTAGTTCTAAAGTTCTAAATCCTCTAGTCCTGGCGGGTACGTAGTCTTCAAACGCCTTGCCAGCCTTATTTTCGTGGCGACGACAGCACCCTTACGCTAAGTCATCTTTGGAAGGCGGTGTGTACCATGACCGCCCCGTAAAGGACACGGTCGATCAGATTGAAGGTTAGTACCACAGCGGATGCGATAATTATCGAGATACTACGGACGGAACAACCTTCTCTTTGTCACTCACCCTCCTTTACCTACCCTGGAAGGGAACATGCTCCTGGGAACAGCCACCTAATCTACATTTGTCGCATATTGATTGTCTGTCCAGGAAGTTACTTATACCGCCACACATTTTGGGTATCTGACGGTCACACGTTGTCCCATAGTCTTGCCCATCGCGGGCGACCGTGTCTTCTGTAAATCCGCTTCACCATGTCTACAGATTACACCTACGATGAACAGGTCAGTACTTAACTTTTCCCTCAAGCTTCTCGATTAAGTAGCTAACTACCATCCTTCAGGGTCAATTTTTCCCGTTCTTCATCCT
The DNA here is from genome assembly GCF_001204775.2 of Aspergillus nomiae NRRL 13137. Lineage (NCBI taxonomy): Eukaryota > Fungi > Ascomycota > Eurotiomycetes > Eurotiales > Aspergillaceae > Aspergillus > Aspergillus nomiae. The sequence continues at coordinate 18,087 of NW_015378326.1, forward strand.
AACCCTTACGGGCCTTGTTACACTCCCGTTAACATATAACCTTCTCAAGCCGAGCAAAGGTCAGTACCGACTCTTGTTCTGATTCACGCTTATTTCGTATTATCCATATTTTAATATTTCAATCAATCATTGCAGAACTTGAGAATACCGCCCCTCGAATAAAGTCGGATTACAAACCGGAACATGGCGATCTCATTGAAGCGCAGAAGCGTAAGCGTCTACGCAAGGAGCGCAGGATCAAGCGCATTGTTACCGTTGTCTTGGGATATGCAGTTATGGCTTGGATGGTATATTTAATTATCGTCACTGCCAGAACAGCACCCAAGATCTGGGATCCATATGACATCCTCGGTATCTCAAGGGTGAGCTTCCATGTAAAGTCCACTCGAGAGACTACCAACTGACTGGCTTCATCTATCAGAGCGCCGATGAAAAAGCGATCTCTAGACACTACAAGCGCTTGTCTCTTATCTATCACCCCGACAAGATTCGGCCAGACCCCGCGAAGAATGAGACTATCGAAATGCTCAACGAGCGTTTCGTTGAGCTGACCAAGGCCTACAAAGCACTCACAGATGAGGAAGTTCGTAACAACTATATTCAATACGGTCATCCCGATGGCAAGCAAAGCTTCAGTATTGGTATTGCTTTGCCGCAGTTTATTGTCACGGAGGGAAATGGGAAGTACGTTTTGCTCGTTTATGGCGGCTTGCTTGGTGTTCTCCTCCCTTACATTGTCGGTCGGTGGTGGTATGGCTCACAGCGATACACGAAGGAGAGAGTCCTCGTGGCTAGTGCAGGGAATATCTTCCGGGAATACAAGGATGGTATTACCGGGGGTGGAATCGTCGGTGCTCTTTCCTCTGGTGTTGAGTTCAAGGACATGCTTAAGGGTTCACAAGCAGAGGCTGGGCTGGCGAAACTGGAAAAGATGGTCCTGGCAGATGATTCCTCATTCCTCTCTTCTGCAGACCGTGAAAAGCTTAAGGAACTCGATGATTCTACTCGCCGGAAGGCGCTTGCTTTGTTGTGGGCTTACCTCGGCCGTATTGACTTAAATGATGCTACACTCGACGGAGGTAAGTTGTATATTGGTCAGAATGGATTATACATCGACAATTCATTAATCTTCCTATGCAGAAAAGTACGAGGCCGCCCCTATTGCACTCTCTTTGAATGAATCCTTCACAGCCATTTCTCTGGCCTTTGGTAACCTTCGTCCCATTTTGAGCTCTTTCCAAGTCTCTCAGAACTTAATTCAAGCCATCGCTCCGGGATCATCTCCGCTTCTCCAATTGCCCTACTTCACCGATGACATTGTCAAGTCTGTTGAAGGCGAAGACGCCAAAACTCACTTCAACGTTCAGAAGTTCATGGGCCTGCCTGAAGATAAGCGTCACAGCCTCACAGTTGGTGCAGGCCTTCTATCTGAGAAGCAATACGCAAGCGCCATCTCTGTTGCCAAGCAGCTTCCTGCTCTCGAAGTTTCAAAGGCGTTCTTCAAGGTTATGGGAGAGAAGGTTATCACGCCAAGCAGTCTTGTCCAGCTTGTTGTCAAAGCACGGTTCATCCCGCCTGGCTATTCGAACGTTCCGGAAGTGAACTCAGCCGACCTTGAGGATGTTGACCCTGACGAGGATGACCTCGATGCTCTCATGGGTCGCAAGTCTACCAAGACCAAGAAGCTCGCCAACGGTGAGAAGGTGGAGAGCAAGGTTGAAGCCATTCAACCGCCACTGGCCCATGCACCATATCTGGCTCGTGATCACTCTCCTCGGTGGCATGTTTTCTTGGCCGATCCCAAGCAGGGCAAGATGGCCGTTCCACCATTTACCTTCACCACCTTTGATAAGCCCTTGTTCGATGAAGCTGGAAAACCTACATTCAACGTCCAAACTCTCAAGATGCAGTTCCAGGCTCCCCCCCAGGTCGGAGATTTTACCTTTGTGATGCACTTGCTCTGTGACAGCTACCTTGGTCTTGACACGAAGATGGAAGTTACACTTCACATCGATGATCCTGCTAAGGCAGCTGCGCTGGAGGAAGAGGACGATATCAGTGAGCCCGATGAAGGTAAGGATTTCTCTTTACTAGACAGTATTTCTTTAATTAGAGACCACGCTAATATATCATTAACCACAGATTCTATTGCCGGTCAAATGCAGGCCTTGAAGACCGGCCAACCACCCAAGAAGAAGGCCAAGAAGCCAGAAGATGATTCGAGTGAGGATGAAAGTGACACCGACGGCGATGCAGGAGATACCAGTGATACCAATACCGAGACCGACGTTGACGATTAAGCGGCCCAACGTATGGCGACCTATGGAACTAACCAAAAATGGACAAAAAAAGAAACTAGTCAGACGAAACAAGAAAGCGATCCTAGCCGAGAATAGGACGGTGCAGAAGGAGATTCGGAGAGGTAGGATGATAACTACGTCTCTCCCCTCTGTCCTTATGATATCTTCTGGCTGTGATTACTACATATATCGGGTTTATTTATTTTTTCTTACATACCTGTTAGATTATGCATTATATCAGGGAGTTTATATCTTTGTCTTTCGGAGGCTTGTTACCGTTGTGGTATGTGATTAACTTGAGAGCAAAAGTAATGTTGGGTGTAGTTTATGTTCCCAATATGTCTTCATATTCATGTACCCATGCAAATCCGATTGTACGAAACTATCAACTCTGTCTCTTTTTTCTCCCCTTTCCGCCTGCGGGAGTTGGCTAATAACAGTTTGCGGAGTCACTCACAGAGGCCAGTAAAGGCGATATTGGTGTTAGTGATAGCTACGTTCAGTTTTTGGCTGGAGCTATGTAGGAGAGTGGGATTTGTGATAATCGGTAGATATGGTGATGGTCAGTGGCTAGCCATGTTGTTTTAATTTTCATGAGGATCACATAACTTTGTATAAACTATTGAGAGGGTTACCGTGCAATGTCTTACAGCAGCAAATGATCATAGTCTAAGTTTATAGTACTTTGGCTTGAAATATCATCTGCTATGAGCCTATTTCAGAAACAAAAAGCCACCTCAATCTTTGAACTTGGTTGATGGACTGCTATAGTTTAGCACATGAGTGTTAGCCTTCTCATTACACAGAGTGCGTACTGTTTTACTCTATAGAACCGGTATGCAACTCTATAAAAGCAGTTGCTTAGTGCCAACGTTTACCATTAGCATAGTTGACCTTGAAGTAAGCATCTGAGTAAATTTCCCAGTAGAGGTTCCAGGTGGGAATTATATGAGTCGTCTGTTCAGACTAGGGTAAGAATCCGCTATGCTGAGCATGTAGATCAAGATGAGTTAGTGCCAAAGTGTTCTTAACCGCAGCGAATCAGTAGTAATGAAGGTGGTGGAATGTTAATATGAACACATAAGATGGATACCACTTTCTGGTTACTACCCATACCCATGTGTAGCTGTTAATCCCTTTCTATAGAACAACAGCCATCAATTCTCGCAGAGAAATGGATGATGGTCCATAGCACTACAAGGGATAGTGAACTTGGGTGACATACTGGTGCGGCTTCCTCGAGGCTACCTCAGAGTTACTCACCCTCTGGCTCCTCCGGCTTAGTAATCGACTTCTTTCATTCTTCATGCTGCTCAGGGCGTGCTCAAGTCAGTTCAGTGAGCGAATTCCAGACCCGAGCAGTAAGATGAAAGGGAAAGGCGCGATTGGTCTAAGCCCCCGGTATATATGTGCAACTATAAGCCCTAGATGGTCGAAGGCGTAGGGGAAAAGTTATCAATTGGGGATATGACCACTTCAGGTACTGAATTGATAGACAGCTATCGCCAATGAAAGTAGACAAGAGGCATAATCACTGCCTCGACCCTGCCCAAGGCTGGGCAGGCAGATTTGGGTCGGCTTCTGTCTCCCATAGAAGGACCATGCGTTTACTACGCTGGGTATTGATAGTAAAAGAGTTCTGAGGATGGCTCAGATGAAGAGAGGGGTATATGTCACGCACTTATGATAGTGAAACGAGAGGTAAGGTGAAGAAAAGCAACCAAATGGGTGTGCCAACGCGTCCTACGCGTGTAGAAAGACCTCGTTAATGGGAATATAAATAGAAGAAAGATACTAGTCAAGGAAAAGATGATCAAGAAAGGGAATACAGGAGGGAATTTCCCCAGGAACGGGTCAGAAGAAGTTCAGCCACATGGGTAAGACGCCCAGCTAGGTGCAAGGCCTTGGTAGAGTGATTGTTGATCCTGCAAGTGAAGGCTGTAGTTACTGAGAATTTCAGCAGGCATACCGGTAGAATAATGATTTGTCCTCGGCCCTGCGGTCAGTCCAGGATGAAGAGGGCCTTTCGTTGATTCGGCGTTGCCACCGGTACCCGTATAATAGTAATATGAGTTCTCTGGGTTAGACACTGGAGGTAACGTTTCGGAACACTTGCTATCAGCTGCCAGACCAGCTGAGTCCACCGCTGACCGAGGCATCGTCACATTATGAAACCCTGAGTGTTGGTAGCCGGCATATTGTTCATGATGAGCCGGTTGCACAGGTTGGTATTCCCATTTATAAGGACCACCGGCCTTAGTGGAGGGGCTAACGGGACTGCAGTTGCTTGGAGAGGGCTCCGGGGGAGTAACAGGCTCTGGAGATGGATCGGTGGTTGCGCTGCAATCAGTAGAAGCCATATATCGTAGATATTGAAGATCTTCCGAGTCCTCATCTTGTTCATCCGCATTCTCCTCGGCCTGTTTTATCAGTCCGAGGCGGTCCAAGATTGCATGCGTCAAAGGATAACCATCAGAGGACTCTGTAAGGGGCTCTCCCGGAAACCCATCTTTATTCAGGCAGAGCTTATAGAGCCGCTGTAGTGCTTTCACAACAAGGGAGTGGTGCGATTCGAGCATTTCAACGAACCTGTTCAATCATCACACCAGGATTAGCTTCCTTCGTAAGCCACTGAGCTGGAAGAACCTAAGCAAGATGTGAATGTTCTTACCCTCGCGAATAGACCTTTGTCTGCGTAGCCTTCCTCTCCCGAAAGAGACATGGATGGTTATACGCGGAACAGCGGTTACATGGCTGTTTACCGTCACACTAAGCTGAATGAGCATAACTGGCCGTTGGATCCTACAAGAAAATGCATGATAATGGTATAGGAGTTTTGACTGCTTCACCAACCTTGGTCTTCTTGACTCTACAGCGATCACAGGCCTTGAGAACATGCTTGCGCTTGACGCGAAAGACACGTTGGTCGTGCTTATCTTCTCCTAGCGACGTGCGAGCTTCCAGCTGCGACAAAGACGACATTGTCGCAAGATCGTACATGGAATCTGGGAAGCCGGGAATGTGTGACTTTGGCCGTAGCTTCGGTTGGCGGGACATCATTTTTAAAGAGCACAAGTGTGCGACAAGAATACTAGCAGAGAAGGAAAGGCAATTGAGTGATTTTCTGCGACTACCAGGTTGAAAAAGCTTGGGTATAAAAAGGAGCTGTGACTAATCGGCTGTCAGTCAGGAAGGAGGGGGAGGGGTAAAGGTTTAGATTTCTAAAGAGCAGCAAGCAGGTGGGGTGCCTGATATTGGTAGGGAAAAGAGAGGCTGAGAGCTCTTGTCCGAGCACATGTCGAAAACACGTTTATCAGAACTGAAAAATAAAAATAAAAATAAGAAAGGGAAAATAAAAACAAATCACAACTGCGTCGCAGGGGCCCCGCCTGAATGCACACTCGTCCTTCCCCACCTCGATGTACACCGTATACAGGTTGCTGGTGACGTGGATTACAGTCTGTCACGATATCAACCGGTCCGGTCGCTCGACATCACTCAGTCATTTGTGGCTGTGGAAGCCTAGTAGATACACCGGGGTCCCCGCGGTCAGCACAGAGAGCTTGGCCTGGTTCAGATCAACACAGGTGACCATTTCGCTGGCCATGGCATCCCAGCGGTCAGGCTTGACGGTCCGAGCCGTCAACGCGGAAAAACGACGGCCATGACATCGTCCATTAGATCGGCCTAGCCGGGAACAATCCTTGCCCCTTGGGCAGCGAAGTGCAGAGTAAGCATCAGAGATCACATCCTCTGGCACGCGGTCCTTGTAGCATTCATTCTTTCCCCCTAGCTATGCATAATGCCCCAAGTAGATGCAGCAGGCAGTAATGATTTCTTTTCCTTCTCTTTTCTTTTTGTTCTTGCATCATCATCGAGAAAATGGATCATGCATGCCAGTAGATATCACTGCGATATCGCAAGTAAAATCGGTGAACATCAGCTTATGGGCTCTTGGGCGCCTATCGGTTTATTCTGACAGCTGTCATTGGCGCATTGACCCTCCATCACACTTCGACTATCATATGCAGCGGACGGGCGCGTGCTCATCCTGGCTCACTTATTCTGCCAAGAGGATTGACTCCTGCTGATCCAATAAGGGGTACTTTTCATTAGTCTTGTTTTTCTTTTTCTTACTCGTTCTCATATTGTACGGTACGGTACAATTTACCATCCCAGGGCTGCGAGATTGCTCAGAGTGGTTGTATGATCAGCGCGGCAATATCGGGTCAAAGTAAATCTATACCTTACAACGATTATACATCAAAAGACAATCCTGTCTGAAACGTTCAGGTGGCGGTGTGATGTATTGCTGTGTCCAATCGTCTATGCACTTGAGTCACATCCCGCGTATGACGCGACTGTTTGTGGCTAGACAAAAAAGAAAAAGGCTCAGGTTGAAGACACGGCCTGTTGGTGTAAGGTTGAAACTATCACCTGACAGGCCGACTGGTGAATCAATGAATCTCTGATGGCAAAGAAGCGGCAACGGGGAGTGCTAGCCAGGCTAAAACGAATCAAGAAACCTCAGCCAGCATCTTCTTCCAATGACTTTAGGACGCGCACAGAGGTCGTACAGCTTTTCTTGTTTATGCACGGCCTAGTATATACATGGACATACTTGCCGGGTAGCGAATGGTCTGTCGAGTCCTCGGCTGCCGAAGAAAAAGCAATACATGACATGGGCCTGCCCATGTCATTATTGTTTTCTGGATCTGCACAGATTATTCACAAACAGTGGAGAAGGTATAAAAGTAAAAAAGAATAATAAAAACCCCGGGCAGTGGCTTTGTCCCTCAAGACAAATTTCAAAGCAAGGATTCATGCCCTTACCCTTCGGTCCCCTCTTTAGCACGAAGGCTAGAAACTAGGACAGGTACAGTGAGTGACGGCTGCCCCTCTTTCTTTAACCTGCTTAGCGGCTGAGGAACCTCCGACTGCAAGACAAGTCCAAGCTGCAGGAAAGGTCCGTCCACTCACATCCAGGCTCAGCGGAAGAGGGGTTTGAAGTTGGGATCACCGTCATAACAGATTTGAATTATTCGGAGAGGTGACTGAAATCGATACGTCCCAACGAAACGGGCTCAGGAAACTTGGACAAGTTACTAGTATAGTTCCTCTTTGGGTACCATGCGGCGCAGTTCAATGCTAACATATTAGCAATTATCACTCCTCGTATTGGGTGCATTTCAGTTGTCTCTGTAGTTGGTTTACACCTCATCTCCTCATTATGAACTAGTCGTATTATAGGACCCAGGGATGTTGGTGAAGACATTTGAGAGCGGGTAGTGGGAATGGAAAAAAGAGAGTACCTTAGTAAGAAGGGTTGTGGTGGCCGCGGCGAGGGACAGGAGCCAATGAACGTGATAAATCTCATATGTGCCCCGCAATGAACAACACTGACAACAGCGTCATCACAGACACTCGATTCTCTGCCAGCAACGTTACTGATATACACCTATTGCAGTCTGCTGATCCATAGGTTGACTACCACAATAATACAAGCACAGAGGATGTATCCTTGATGTTCAGTGGAAACAGCAACTATCTCTCTCACTTTCACAAGAACAGCATCCTGGCGTCGCCTGCATGTCAGGACTTAGCCTGACGTAATACGATTACACAGAGTCCCCATGCGTATGTCCATCACTCAGTCGTGACAAGAGGAAATGGTGCTATGACTGTAATCCTTGTCTGCGACCTCTGCCAAAAGGGGATATCGCAGTGACTCGGCTTAACATGCCAATGTATCCGACAGCGCCGACGCTCGGTGAGGGTCAACAGAACACATACTGAATTTGGCCTCTCAGAATGGCTAATGAGAAAGCCAAATGTGAAGCATCTGCATATTTTTGCATATACATGGCCCTAAGCGGTATGTATGTATTGGAAATCCTCCCAACAATGGCCGCAAATAAAGTGTCATGTCAGACAAATTTCTAATGCATGACAGTCTCTTTTCGATACTAGGTTCGTGTCAGATTTCTGAGAGCTTCCCAGCCTTGATGTCACTCTGACTGGATCGGGATTCTTTTCGCCTGCCGTCTTCGACCTCCAGTCATTAGTTCCTCTTGGTATAGAGCATAGCACGCCCAATATAACAAGGAAAGACGTTCTCATGACATGGAAATACTTGACACGAGGAACAGCTATCCCGAGGATAGATATTGTAGATGAATGGCAAAACCCGGGGAGATTGCAAGTCGTTTCTTTCTCGGGTGAAAACTCCGATCCAGCAAACAATGGGCGGCTAATGAGAACGGAGAGACCGACCAAGGAAATACGGATGGGGTAAAAGATAAAGGTAGGCGGAGGGAAACAATACGAGTGATTGGCAAGCAAGATCGCCCAGTTACCGCAAAGATTTTTAGAGCAGAAGGAGGTAGCCTGTTTTATTTTTTCTGTTTGCTACTCTGAATTCGTCCATTCATGTTTTACCCATCATGAGCGTTCATCTGGGAGGAAAGTGCTGGCTTCGCCAGCCGCTAGAAGGTCGAAACTCTCTTCGCTGGTGGCTGTCGTTGGGCTCATCCCCTCTGACGAACCATCATACTTTTTCTCTTGCGTCAACAAGGGTTTAACATGATTCCCTGAATCCCCCCGCTGCTGCTTATCTCCGATCCACTCCAAGCCGTCGCCAGCCCCGCGGAAATTTGCCCTCCGACGGGATTTCTCGCGTTCTAGGAGCGGGAGAATCCTCGACTCGGTGGACATTATTCCATCATTCTCCCCACCTGGTAAGGCAAGGTTGCGACGATGCCATTCGCCAAGGAACATGCCATCGGGGTCAACCTCTTGACGCACTTTTAACCATTCATTCATGTCTTTCCCATACAACTCCTGCAGCTCATGGCGTCCTGTGACTTGGAAGTTCTTGGCCCAGTGTGGTTTCGCACCCATTTCACGCATTAGCCACTCGAACGCCTCGTAGTACCTGTCCTTACAAGGGGGATCCTGGAGATAGGGTCGATAAAGAGTCGCATTGAGATACAATGTTGGGCCGTCATGATGACTAGGGTCAAGGAACGGGCGAGGATTCTTGTTATGTGTTGAATCCGCAACCCTGACCTCAATGGGGCAATGTACCCACAATCCTTCAACAGAGAACGGAATACGTGCTGTCTCGGTGTCTCCATTTAACCAAGCCGACAAGCGTATTATAGCCTCTGGGCCTTTCTCCAGGGGTAGCGCCCACTCATTGACGAACTGCGAGTAAAGACAGTTCATCAAAAGACCAGCACGAGCGGGTTCCACTGCTTCCGTAACTTTTGCCTCCGATCTAAACCCATATTGCAGGCCAAAGACGAACCATTCAACCCATGGGAGGATACGGGGGAAATAATTGGCAAGCGCCAATAAGTTATGATAAATATGATATCCGATTGTCTCTCCATAGAACGTCGCTGGTGGTGCGTGAAGGGGTAAATCGGTTTTATCCGCATGCCAAACAATAGCAGACTTCTCATATGGCATCCACCAGACGCGAATGAACTCGTGAGAGGTCCACAGGCCGGCTGACCACTCAGCCAAGACACTTGATAGTGAACGACGAGTCTGTCGCCACGCAACCTTGAAGGATGCCTCCGCCTTGAAAGTAACCTCAACGATAATACCCAGCGCTCCAAGAGAAATAAGAGCAGCACGGAAAAGCGATGGGTTATTGGTTGCGCTGCAGCGCACCAATTGCCCGTTGGCCAGCACCAGCTTGAGCGATGTAATGCATTCAGAAATCAATCCATGCCTCAGGGAACTTCCATGTGTGCCTGTCGAGATCACACCCGCGATGGACTGCTCGTCAATGCTCCCCAAATTAGACAAAGTCAATCCATGTCTTTCCAGGCGTTTTCCCAAGTCCTTTAGCCGAATGCCTGCCTCAACCGTTACATCACCAGTCTCAGGCGAGACATCCAGCACGCGGTTAAATTTATCTAGGTTGACCAGCCACGACGACGTACACGTCAAGTCGGAAGGCGAATGTCCACTACCAACGGTAACCAAGCGACGACGACACCGACGAGCTAGAGTCACTAGTTTCTGGACCTCCCTAATTGATTGCGGCTGTATATACAGCTCCGGCCGCGAGAAGAACGTCCTAGCCCATGTATGATGGATATGTTCGGTTGATGCGCGGAAAGGCACTGCGGGGTCAAGCCGGGAGAGCTCGCGATGAATCGCGGGGTCTAGTGCCTCCATGTTGGAATGTAAAATATGACGTAACTGTTCGTATATATCAATCAAGACATATTGTGGTCAAGGTAAGCCGAAGGGAATGTCTTCCGCAGGTATCAGATGCGCCTCTCACAGAAACTGCGATAAAGAAAAATCAAAAATCAAAATAAACTAAGCGATGATGGAACGGTGACGATCTATGACGAATCGGAGTGGGTCGCTGGAGTCGGGCCGGAAGATTTCGACTCAGGCCATACACAGTACTGGAATCTGATAATGAGACAGAGTACAGAGTACTAGGTACCTCGGAGGACTTGGTACATACTGAGTCCGTACGGTACACAGTACCCGATAGTGATAAGCCCCATCTCCTGCACAAGCATGTGTGGCATGCAGCAACCTTAATTATAATCGCTTCGCGCTTCGCGCTCCGCTAATAACTTTGTGCAAAGTTCGAAAGTCGCGCTGTACCATTTTTCTTTTTTTTAATTTTATGCTTAGCTATGAAATACTCAAGGACTCCCAACCAAGACTTGTTGAATTGCATTACTGGAATGTCCTATTAAGCAACTTGTGTGTATAATGATCTCCAATTTCATCTATACGCGAAAATAGTAAAGTAAGTTGGGTAGTCACTAGAATAAGTCATGCATTTCTACTTAGATCTAGGTGGATGCAATCGTGCGATGGTCATCTAGATACGTAGCTAGAGCCATAAAATATCATACATCAGAAGAGAAAACCGGATATGCAGAATAATCACCACTATGTACCTTATGTGGCTCCCAAACTCCACCGACAACGTACAGACAATTGCCCGAATTGACCCCCCCGCAGGCTCCTTGGATTATGCTCCTCATGCCCACCTTTCCGTTCTATCCATTGGCCGGTTGACGTCTCTGTACAGACACCAGTATATGCACAATCCAGATGCAAATATCTATAGACAAGAAATAAGAAATTTGAAGAGAAAACAAGAAATAAACCGAGAATAAAACAAAGATTATTTAGGAGCGGATAGCTTCGATGGCGGCGTTCAAAGGAAAGACCTGTGGGGGCATCCGCAAGGTAGGCTGCTCCCACTTGCGGAATGCTGTACAACAGCTACCCGGAACGCCGCCAAGGGACACAAAACTCTTAGGAATGAATGGCCGGTCTTGGAGCGAAGCAGCTAGAATGCCATATTCGTGTGCGAATACCACGGCCGAGACGAATTCTGCCGGTCGGTTGGACGCATGTTCGCCGACAATCCTAGAGTATATGGTTAGCCAAAGGAGTTCAGCCTGAACGTATTCTGTTGACAGACACTTACACATAGATCTCGAAGAAGGTATCTAAGACATAAATACCATTGGCCTTGATGTCCTTCTGGTAGAAAGGCTCGATCTCTTGAACAGTGTCGTTCGGTCGAATCACCGGAGACGCGGAACCTGGCCGACGCAGCCAGAACCCTGCTGGCCGTTGCTGACCGAGCTCATGGTCAATACGAAGTAGTCTCGGGCGATAACATGCATGGTTAGGCTTTAACCGCCAATAATCTGGGCGCATGTAATCTCCAGATTCCCCATACTGTGGGAAACATTCAAAAAAGCTCTCTGGCTCTTCTCCTTCAGCAACCTCTTCGAACTCGCCGGTTAAGCCAAGGTCCATGCCAATCAACCGAGCGGCTCCGACCTCTTCAGCTGCACTGCCTTTGCCCTTCCACAAATATACCTTGCCAAACATGGCAGAAATTACGAACGGATAGCCGGGGCACAGACTCTGGCGGGAGAAGTTCACTTCGTCAAAGACCATTTGGCCTAGATGCTTTCTGCCGCAAAGCATGAAAAAAGCAGAGGAACTAGAACGAGAACTGAGACCTCTACGAGTTATGAGAATTCCACCGAGGGCTTGGATAAAACGCGCGGTCTCTTTTCCCTGCTTAATGACTTCCAATTTGCAACCATTCTCCTTGGCCACCTTCTTCGAAAAAGACTGCGCGTCGTCTATTGCTGCGTCGGGAACATCATCACCACACCAAAGATGAGCCTCTGACCGTGCACCAGCGTCAGCTTCGAACATATGCACGCAGAGATACATGCTGCCTTCGTAGAGGATGTATTCCTGATTGACAGGGAGATCTTGTTTCTTGCCATCACCTGTTATCTCCCACATCTGCATCCTCAGGGTCCTGATTTTCTGGTTCTCATTCTTGCTCGTCAGCATTAACTGAGCATCAATATTCATGGAATCCCTTGAATTGGGGAATGTCTTGAAGAAGCCAGAAATGGCTTCAAGAGACTCGTCGGCTTGGGGCACCAACGATGCTGAAGATCTTCGTGAAGAAACTTGGTCCACAGAGGGGCTGGACTTAGGAGGAACGGGAGGGGATGGTAAAGACTTGTCCCTGGGTGAAGATGGTGACATACCCGGGGCTGTCCTTCGATAAGCAGTCGGAGAAGGATATATTTGGTTTTGTTTGAAGCTGGACCTGAGAGGAGACGGAGACGGGGACGAAAAATGTATTGGTGAGCTTCTGGATTGCCTAAACTCAGGGGTAGGTGTGAATGGGGCTGCTTTCGGCGGAGGAACCGGTTTAAATGAATCGCGCCGGTTTTCCACATCCTCATGAGCTTTCTCGAATTTCTGCGTGAGTTTCTCGAATTCTGTAGCTGACTTTGACTGGAGTGCACCAAAATTCTGTTGCGAGTCTCTCTCGGCCATGTGATGAATACTCCTCTTGAACTCGGTTGGCTTGCCCGTAGTTGGTGAAGGCTGAGTCAAACCTGTCTCCAAAGCGGCAGGCGCGGGAATATCACCATCAGGGAGCGGCCAGCCGCTAGAATTGCCTGCGCAGCTTCGAGTAGATAATGGGCTTGCCTTAGGTTCCTTAATATCAGGTGAAGCTGTGTTTCCCCGTGATTCAGTCCCTTCTTCGAGCACGATAGTTGAAGGCGGCAGACTCTTCAGGGAGCCAGTATTCTCACTTTCCAACGACCCAATGGGTTCAGGCCCCGCAATCTCTGAGGATGATGGGATCTGCTGGACACCGGTATCTTCCTTGGAAGCAGGATTCATAGTCTCGGACTCCTCGGTGTCAGAGGACATTGTTAGCCTGGAGGAGATAGTATCTCGTTTCGATGTACAATTCTTAGAAATTGTTTCCTCATTATTTAGGGGTAGTGCAGGTTCTAGAGATATGATCTCTTCTTCTTTTGGTGCGGAGTCCACGGTAGGTAGCTCTTCTTTTATGCTAGCGGAGAACTGTGAAGTCTCTTGGAAACCAGGCTTTTCCTTCGGTGCAGAGTCCACTGTAGGAAGTTGGTCTTCCATGGCATCGGAGAATTGTAGAGTCTCTTCAAGGCTAGGCTCTTCCTTCCGTGCGGGGTCATTGGAGACGTCTACCTCAACACTAAGAGATGGTGAGACTCCCTGGCTAACAGTCTCTGTTTCGGGCACAGAATATTTTATGTCGGCTCCTGTTTCCTCGTTTGAAGAGGGAGAGACATCCAGGGTAGCAGGTTCTTCCCTTGGTCTAATTTCCTTTACGGAGACATTCTTCTCTTCTCTCTCAGAATACGGTAAGTTCTCTCGAGGCGTTGACTCCTCTGATGTGAAATCTAAAGGGTCAGGATCGCTCAGATCAGGAAAGTCATGGACTTCATAAGATTCTGTCGCTTCCTTCGATGGGTAATCCACGAATTCTGGAGCCACGGATTTGGGAAGACGTCTTTTCGGGCCCTTGGCGCGGTTTTTCGTCATATGCGTAAGCGCAGCAGCAGGACTCGGGGCCGACGGCACATTGTCATTCACGGGCAACGCGTTGTTCGACCCATTCAGTGCCGCGGGAGGACCGCGCGACAAAAGGCCTGCCAAGGCAGGGTTTATTCGGCCTGCGAGTTTACCTTTAGTAGCAAGACCTTCAGCTGAAGCAGGCGGATTTGTGGCCTGCACGATATTCCCCGATGGCAAAGCACGCACCGGTTGGATGGCCTCTTCACTTGATTTCTTCTGCTCTTCAATTACCTCATTCTCCAACTGATCCTTCGATTTACTCGACTCAATTTTACTATTTTGTTCGCTGATAGGATGAACGGGTTCAGGGGCTTGTTCCTGGGTATCAGGTACATCGGGATTATGTTCTTTCGCGGCAAGTTGTGGGCTAGGAGAACGGTCGACACGCTCAAGCTCTGAAGGAAGTTGTGGTGAAAGCTGTGGTGTTCCGGGCTCCCTAGGAGAAAGGGAGGCAAGCGTATCAGACACGTTGCTTTTGGCACTGCTGGACTTGGTCAGGTTATGCCGTTTCGCAATGGCTTCAGGAACGATCTTCATAGAAGCATCGTTTTCCCCAGCAGTATTGCGCCGTAACGAGCCTCCGCTGGATTTGATTGCCTCTCGCTGTTTCAGAATACTCTCTTTCAGTTCATCAACTTTCTGGTTTTTCTTCGGACCCCCTGTAGTATTTAATGCTGCTTTCCCTCTCAGTATATTATCTTTGAGCTCGTCAGGTGGGACATAATTCGATGATTCTGTTTTCTTCAGCTTTCCAAAAACATTTTTGAACTCTGGCTCTTCCTTGGGTCCTTGATCCTTAACAACTTCTCGCTTCCGGAGATTGGCACGGAAATCTATCACAGGGGACTGGGGTTTCGGTCGGTTTAACAGGGGGTCTCTAGTGGGTGAAATCCTAGTAGGCGAGATAGGTGAATCCAAACTCGCGTTCGAGATTGGCGTCAATAATGTTGGGGCACGCTTGCGTCTAGTGGTGGTTGGCTCGGTGGTCTCGTCAGTACTCTCTGGCACGGTCTCCGTTGCCTTTGAATGATCTGTAGAGCATTTGTCCACAGACGGTACACTATTACCCTCAGCGTCAGGTGCGGTGGTTTCCACTGCAGTCTCCTTTGCTGTGTTTGTCGTGTCGGGTGTGCCGAACAAATCTGGCATTCCAGAAACACTCGATGTTTTTGAGTGGCTGCCAGGAGCGGCGGTACGCATCAATCCCACAGGAGTAACTTCTTTAAAGGTATTCGACCTGCCCATATCAACACTGCCCCTTGACTGCCGTTCTCTGCTCCACGTTGTTGATTGCGAGGGTTGCTTCTTATGCCTCGGTGAATCGGGACGGTTCAGAGCACTCTCCAGCCATGTGGATTTGGTTGGACTCCAACGCTTGGGGTCCATAGTCCTAGATACTACAGGGCTATTCGGAGGTAGTGAGCTAGCATCATTGTTCTCCACAGCGCTAGCAGATCTTGTATGGAGCGCAAGTTGTGGCCTTCCGGGGCTCCCATCGGGTCGCGTGGCGCCATTGCCGCTAGAAACTGATGGAGTAGCCGGGCGTTCACTCTCCTTGACAATCGTTGCCTCGCTGTGGCTAGAGCTTGGTCTATGGCTAGAACCTGGCCGATGTGTTGTTAAAGTCGAGCTGTCGGGGGCAAGTCGAGGTGAAGATAATAGGTCATTTTTACTCGGCGCAGCGAAACTATTTCTATTCCCTGCGAATGAGTGGCCGCGGCTCAAGCCAGATGGAAGTTGAGCACTCCAACGTTTTGAAACACTATCAGATCGTTTCATCATGGCGCTTTGCACAAACCCTCCAAGTCCCTTAGTCGGCGAATTTGAACGTTCCGGAGAGAGACGTCTGGGCGATAGGGGAGTCGTCGTTTGGTCCTCTGAGTCTGTCTCAGTCTTTCGGGGCTCGAACTTTTGTGCACTTGACAGAGGTATGGGAGATCCTAGTCCTGTGGCTGTTGAAACGGAAGAAATACTTGAATATCGATGGCCGAGGCTACTTTCTGCGAAAGTGGAGCTTGCCCTTGATGGAGAACGTGATCGCATTTCTCCAGCTTCGGGTTGACTGGGTTCCTTTTCCACCTCATGCGTAGTTTCTATTTCTATTTCCGACGCTTTAGAGTCATTGCCCGGCGCAGAGAGCTCTTGGTATTCTTCTTCGGCTGTCGTTGCCCGCATAGGGGAGCTAGCACTTTTTTCTGCTTGGTCCAATAACGAGGCCTCCCTTGTGGGAGGAGAGCGCAATGTTGGGCTACCAGATAATCCACGGTCGTCGGTCGAGGTACTCGACATGGCTCTCAAGCGATTTTCCCGAACGGGAGAAGTAGAGAAGAAGGGTCTATTGAGTTCTCGCGATGACGGCCGTTGCTGCCAGGACAACGTCCCCGCTCGGCTTCGAAGCGAAACCGAAGGGGCCTTGGGCGATGATTCTAACTCGTTTATATCCACTCTAGATCCTCTTCGACTACCATTGGTAGTTACGGATTCGTCGTCCCGAATGGCTTCCGATTTGCTGCTGATATCACGGTCTGGAGTTCGGGGGGTTGGCTCAAGATGTTCAGGAGGATCGATGGCTCGTAGGCTGAACGACGAGGTGCTCAGTCGAGCATTATCTAGTATAGATGGAGAGTCTTTCGTTGGCGATATCGACCGTGCCCGCTCTACATTGGTTTCGCAAAGAGGACAAAATCAGCTTTTGACTCTGTATATCTTCGAAAGGCCCAGTCTTCTGTGAGTCATGGGTCACGTATGGTTTGGGGGGAAGTAACAAGGGAATCCAGATATACCAGCTCTTCGAGCCTGCCTCTCCTTCCGGCCTTGCAAAATCTCCTCCTCTAGTTTCCTAGTACGTTCTTCGTCTTCCTTGTCGCGCTTCTCTCCGAGCTCCCGGATACGAAGCAGGAAGTCATTGACATCCTCTGAACCCTCGGCGTCGGCTGAGGAAGACATGGTCCCCTTGGCAGATGATATGTCACAAGTCGGAATAGGAGAGGACAAGGAAAGGAAAGGGAAAAACAAAAAACGCCTCCCAAAGAAACAAACGGCAGACGAGAACTGTGGGGTTTGGCGAGAGGCGCACCAACGGAGGGGTGTGGATGTTGGTAAGGAGAAGGTCAATAATTATTGGGCATATAATTAACCAACCAGTCAGATGAGCTAATGATAATTTAATAAATAAACCCAGAAGGAAAAATAAGTGTAGCCCGGAGTTCAGTTCCACGGCACGACAGAATAAAGTGTGATTGATATTAATCAAACCTCGCTTCTCTCGTCGTCCTCACCCTTTTTCCTCTGTCTGGCAATTTTGTTCTGAGCCTCACCGAAGCGGTGGTGAAGACATCAGGAGGATCGGTTTCCTCGGCTTTTTTTATTTACCCTTCAAACTGCCCGATGGCAATAATTGTCAGCGATGGGTACCAGCTGAGGGAGGTAGTTAGTTGGGTTAGGTAGTAGATTAGTGGTAAAGGTAATGACCATTTCGAACACCTAATCAGCGGCCAGCGTTCAGCAGAAATCATCGGAAAGGCAACAACAAGCCCAAAAGACGGACGCACATCACACGGCAGCCCCACTAGGACAAGTACATCCTTGCTGAAAAGAGGCGCCCGACCGCAAGGCATTCGTTGGTCACACTAGTATTTTCTTTTCCTAGGCACAGAAGACTCTGTCAAGTCCTGTCCAAACACACGCAAAGTGTAAATCTGCAGTAAGGGTTAATTTTAATGGCTGTAGCATTTTTTGAGAGATAGAATTAACTTGACTACAAATACCTAGAAGTAGACACAACCGCGAATCTTGAAGGACGTTATTCTACGGGAAATAGACAATGTTTTGTTGTTCCTCAACCCGGTAGATTGTTTACGTTTCCTTACCAAACCCAACCAAAACAACAAAAAACCCTTTCCGGGCGTCGGCTCTTCCACAGTATGACTGACGGTGGAGCCAATTTAATCGGGTTTTACCGCCCCGCGATCGGAAACATAACGAACAAGATGGATAAATTATGGTTACCAACTAAGTCGATTAGGTTTGTTATGGTGAAATATATACCTACATAGCTCTTAATTCTCGATTAGGTGGTTTCGCATTAGACTATTGTCAATGAAACTTCGAGGTCACAACTCGGCAGAGATCCATGGATGAGTTTGAGACAATCTTCTCGACCTAGGAGTGGAAAGATGACAGCGAACAACACATTGGAAGATATGAGACACCGCACCTAATGACGAGATTCGTCATCCTGGATACTCTCTATTTTGGTGGAAATAAGCCCCTATCGATGAACCTTGCGACATATTGACTCTCTAAGATCAGATCGTACCATCAGAACATATCTGAAGCAACCCGTTGCACATGTTTAGATATAAAATGCAAAAAGCAAAAGGCAAAGAGATGAATTGAAAGAAGAGAATAGAAAGTAATGGGATGAACAGGAAGAGGAGTAGTAGAACTAGCAAATAGCAGTAGACAACTTATCCGGCCACAATATACCGTGGACCATAACTTCAGTTACTACTTAGATACAATAGTTCAAGCCAGAAGCATTATAGTATACCAGCTATACTACTAAGCTCTTATAATTAAACATTCATCTTATTTCTTTAGACTGTGCAAGTGGATTAAATAGGGAAGGAGACAGCGCGCAGGTCAACCAGTGTGCGCCCATTATTATTTGGCATTAACTTATTAACTATCGTTTTCAATAAAGAAAAAGTCTATCCTTTGCATCCTGTACGACCCATTCCAGACCATCATGGAGATTTTCCCCCGTCATAGCACTGCAAGGTAATATCGTCCATTTATGGGTCTTGATCGAATCAAGTTCAAGCCGCTGAAGAGAGTGTTAGAATTATTCGCGAGGTATGATAGCGGAGCGCGAAGCTATTATTTTAAGGAGTAAAGGAGTCATCGCTGGGAGTTGAACTTGACGAAAACGAAAGATAAGAAGGAAAAGAACCTCACCTCATGGACTTCATCCTCTGTCATGCAGCCTTCAACGTCAGTTTTATTCAAGAATATCAAAAGACTTGCCCCCGTCAGTCGCTGAACCGTAAGTTAGTCAAACAAACCAACAAAACTAAAATTTCAAAGGCGGAACTGGAACAGTTTGCAGCGTACCTCTTCGAGAAGAAGGCCGGCAAGTTCATCCCGGCAATCATCGATTCTCAAACGATCTGTTGCATCAACAACCCAGACTAAAGTATCGGTCTTCTCAAAGTAATTTTTCCAGTATGAGCGTAATGTCTTCTGCCCTCCTACATCCCCTAGTCCTCATAAGTAAGTGGATTAGATCCGTGGTAACGTGATGACGGTGCTTACAAATGTTGAGTTTGTATCTGCAGAGAAGCTATCAGCAATTTACTAGACTCACGTTTGGAGTATAAGGGCCAAATACCCTTGAAAATCAATAGTTTTGATGATAAAACCCAGCGTTGGGCTAACAGTGGTGACATCCTCCTTCATAATCTGCTTGACAATCGTGGTCTTTCCGGCATTATCAAGGCCGCTGTGGTTGGGGCTCAGTATGTTGACCAACAAACACTACTTCTTTAACATACAGCATCAATATTCTCATTTCCTTGTCTTTTAGCCGGGCTTTTCTCAATATAGACAGCATTATGGCGTTGGCGGGCTGATTGTCTTAGGGGTAAGCAGAGGTGCAGGTGGTTGGGTTCAAAGTCATAGTTGGGGTTTCGGCTACGAGACGGTGGAGATTAAATCACTTCCAAACCACTCAAGACCAGAGAGGAAGAATGGTAAATCACTAACAAGACAATTCAGGTCTTCATAGACTACCTGACTTGGGCTTTTAGAAATGTATCTTTCTTAAATTTTTAGTCTTTTATAATTAGTTTCCTAGAGTAGTGTTCATACTCCCATTGAAAATATGATCTTTAAAAAAGAATAGCGCCTAGTAGGAGACCGGACTATGGGGAAATTTCCTTCTGAGGTGTTTCCTTCACAAGAGGTTCTCCTACCAGGTACAGTATTTAAGGTCCTCTCTGACTGAACACCTGGCATTGAGTGAATTTCTTTGATCTCTCCCCTTGACCACAATCAATTGCTATTGATTCATTGCAACAAAGCTTCTACTGTACCACTAGTACTAGTACTTGTATTCATCATTTCCTGTCCACCAATCATATAGTCATATAACTATGGCCAAACATTTTTGCAGATAGAGCTTCCATACATTTCTGACAAAGGTAAAAAGCATTGGTTCTTAGAGGCGCATTACTCTACTGAAGCTAAATTTCAAAGGAAACAATACTCAATTATAATACTAATTTTCATCGCACAGAGTCTTGTTAACCATAATCGATACTCTAGCAAACAAATCATGGACCGGAAGTGTCATCGTACCAGTTATCCTACCTCCAGATACGAAACATCCACAAAGAATACAGATCCCCAACAGTCCCAAAATTTGGAGAGCCACAAATCTACTTTATGCACCAAAGTCACTGGTACACCTACAGGCACCTGTCAACATAAGATAGCGTCCACCCCAACGAAAGGCCCAGATCATTTGCTACCTGCTTCAAAGCATATTTCTTACAAGCGACAACACAAGATTACTTGGTCTCATTCATCATCTACAAAGTTGAAAGATTTCACTACAGCTCCAGATGTGAATCGGAGTGGTCCAGCTCATAAACATCATACTTCACAAGAGAATGCAGATAACCAGAGTATGACACCGAAGTCTAATACTAAAGACTGTCCAAAGAATTGGAGGCCTTCACCTATTCTTTATATTGCACCTCATATCAGGGAGAGGCGATCACTACTACATAGAGAGCTTTCAACAGCACAGATCAAGTCATCTCATGACAATACTGAACATTTGCAACCTTCTGTCAATCACCCTTTCCCAGAATCTGTCCAGCCCATATCCAAGTCAACGATATCTACAGTGAATCAGAAGGCCAACAGCATACCACCCAAAACACCGCGCCCAAGCGGAATACCAAGCGCGAATGCAGTTGGTAAGAGATCCTCAATCTAGAGTCAGTAATGGTTTTTAGGCTAATACACGCTCAGGCAAAAACGTAGCTGCCGTCAAAATGACTACCAGTGAGGAGTCTGATGTAGTCGTTCTTCATCGTGGAGGCAATACGAGCAGTACTGATGCTGAAATCACTCCAGTACCCCAAAAGGAAAATATTCACGAGACTCTCCCGTCCATTCTGAGCCCTTCGCAGATCAGACACGCAGGTGGTAAGGTAACAAGCAGCGTTCAACAGAATATTAGACAGAAAGTCACCCCAGCGAGTCGAAAAAATTTCCCCACTGGCAACGAGCCTCTCCAAGAAGCGAGTCCAACTAGCTCAAAAGAAGAAGCGTTGGAGGAGCTTAGCCGCCTTCGGGCACAGATAGTCCGGCAGGCACATCTGGATCGTTTTAAGGACCTTGACTACCCTACAGCCAACCCTGAGATTCTCGAAAGATGCAGATCTGGTCCTGGAACCGACCCAAATTCGGAGTTTTACCTATCGATTAAGAAGTGTCGTGTTGCTCCAATACAATCGGCAGGTGTCCGCTGTATAACGGGCTTAACGTCTGGTAGTATTCATGAAACTATTAAACCCAGCGTATCGGGGGCCGATGAAGTAGCTGCCCAGTGGGGAGACTATGAGAGCAGTCCTACTGTCTATCCCATTGTTAAGGATAGGGAGCTGAACTTGTCATCTGAGCCAACTGATGAACACAAACGTATATTATCACAGCTTGCACAAACTGCTGGGCTTCAGGGTGGCACTGGAGGCCAGAATACAGAGTCTGAGCAGGAGCGGAAACATAGCTGGACAGATATTTATTATGCAAATTGGGAGTATTATCCGCATGCCTGCTCCTCCAGTTACGAGGCTTTTCGCGATTGGTTCCGTCGTTGGCTCGACGGCACCATTCAAATTTGCTGCTATGCCGATATCTACCACTATGCTTTCTTTGATGGGACGGCGCATCCAGATGGCATACGCACCATGTATATTCCAGACTTAGAGGAACAAACGACTCTCCTAGACATGGATGACAAAGAGTCGCTGCTCCATTGCCATGAAACCGTCCTAGGTTATTGCCACAACTGGGAGCTTCACAATAAAAAGGAGCGTGATGAAGAGCAACTTCGAAGGAAAATTACACGCGAGCATTATCTTGAAGGCTTGAGGAATTTCCCACAGCCCAGCGCCAGTGTGCTTCAAGAGAACGTCTACCTGCGTCCTGTTGAAATGGGTGATGTCCCAGGACTCCTTGAAATATTCAACTGGTATGCACACAATTCTCCTTTGAGTACTTATATCGAACCACTTGAAGCTGGTGATATTCGCCAGTGTATCGATGACTGTACCGAGGAAAAACTGCCTTTTATTGTTGCCGCGGAGCGCAGAATCAGAGCAACGGCGAATAATAGTCCTCAAAAGATTCTGGGCTATGCACTGGCGACCGACTACATAGGACGCAGAACTAGTGGCCGTTTTACAGCGGAGCTGGAGCTGTTTGTCAAACCTGGACACACCCACAAGGGTATTGGAAAGTGCCTAATGGATAAGCTTCTCGAAGTGTGCGACCCTACCTACATTCCGAAGCGTGGGTATTTCTTCGATTGCAATACTGAAGACCGTACCGGCTACTGGTCAGGAGGTCAACGCAGACTTGGTCGCCTTCTTTTTGCCATCAGCTACCCATCTGACAAAAGATCTACCTACAGCTGGGTTGAAGAATGGCTCAGAAGGCAGTACGACTTTGAAGAACAGGGTCGACTCAAGGGTGCAAGAGTGAAATTTAGCCATTTGTAAGCCCCCCCTCACGGATCAAGCAAGCATTGCCGTAAAGCAGATCCACTGACTACCACTAGTCTCAATGTCACATACCTTGTTCGAAACGTCGGTCACCACGCCGGCGATAGGTTCGATTCCTAAATTGAACTGGAGTGTATGTCCACATCGATTGGGGAAATACTAGTCCGAATGGTTTGGCTGATTAAACCAAAAATGAGTAAGAAAACAAATAAAAAATAACTGCTACCATTATATTTAGCAGATCCATATGGCTTTTTTTTTTCCTTAAATTGGTCGCAATATGGGGTACATGACCTTTATGTCTTTTTGTTATGTTTTCCATATCGTGTTCTTCTTGAGAAGTACTTCGATGGCGAAAACCCTGCTTCGTCAAACACCTCAAGAAAATTCAAAAAGAGAAGAAAGAAGAAATGGGGAAATGGGGGAAAAATGAAAGATAGCAGAAACTACTACTTCGTAGTACCTGGTCCACGGCCCCGGCCTCAGGGCTACTTGACGTTAGTCCCATTACAGATTAGTTCAAGCAGAGGATAAGAACCATCATAGAATCAATATATCCCCAAAACAAGTCCGCAGTCTTTTTTGCCGGAGTGTATTCTTTCACCGCCTCCGCAATTTTGAACTTTTTTTTCTTTTCCCCGAAAGGACAAGAACTAGTAAGTGCAGCTTAAGGGTCTGAGAGGACAATAGGAGCCCTTCAATAAAAGTTTTTCTTATTTATTTGTGTTTATCCAATTTTTATTGAGAAGCGACCACCTAATCTACTTACTTGCCAGGTTTTATACTTTATAAACCGAAAAAATGGCACCGCCAAAAAAGCGCAGTGCTCCCAAAGACGACGATTTCGTGCTTACACTTTCCGATGATGAGAACGATGCATTTAAAGACATCAATGAGGACGGAGACAACCATGTAGACAAAGAAACGGCGAATTCAACCATCAAGAAGCGCAAGAGGGACACGGCGGAGACAACACAAAGCAAGAGCAAGAAACAGAAGCCATTGAAAAACGGGAAACAACAGAAGAAGACAGGTGAAGAGGCTGTATCTGAATCGGAGGAAGAGCCAGAGGAGGAAGACGATACTGGGGAGGATGATGGGGCACTGAATTCGGATTTCGAGTTTGACGTCGGCGCTGCAGCTCAGAAGGACGTGGTTGAAGGGTTCGATGGATGGGGATTGGATGATACGAAAGACGGTACAAAGAAGAATGGCGATAAACAAGGAGTGGACATTGACGAGATCATATCGAGAAGACAAGCGAAGAAAGAGGCCCAATCGAAAAAGAAGCAGAAGAAACAGAAGGTTGAGAGTGAAGATGAGGGTAGTGAAAACGAGAGTAATGCCTCGGATGGGGGCATGTCTGTGGATTTCCAGGACGATGAATTGATGGCTGAAGATGCGTTCGGCATGGGTGCTGACGGCGAGGATGAGAGCGGCCAGTCTGATGCTCAAGAGTCAGCCAGTGAAGATGAGCATGCAGGCAGCGATGATGAGAACAGCGATGATGAAGATGATGATGCCGCCTCTGACAACGACTCTGTCGCAACCCCCGTCCAACATCCCGATGATGTTGCTTCAGACAACGATGGCTCAGATGCCGAGAGTGAGGTTGATGCGGAAGAAGAAGCAAAGCGCAAGGCCTTCTTCGCACCTGAGGAGCAGACCAGCGAACAATCTGCAGCTGAGCTGTCTAAGAGGTCATTCCAGGAATTTAACCTGTCCCGGCCCATTCTGCGTGGATTGGCTGCGGTCAACTTCACAAACCCGACTCCCATTCAGCGCAAGACAATCCCCGTAGCACTTCTCGGCAAGGATATTGTTGGTAGTGCGGTGACCGGTTCAGGAAAGACGGCTGCCTTCGTTGTTCCCATCCTCGAGCGTCTTCTGTTCCGCCCCCGAAAGGTCCCTACTAGCCGTGTTGCGATCCTGATGCCTACTCGTGAACTGGCTGTACAGTGCTACAATGTGGCTACCAAACTGGCTACTTATACTGATATCACTTTCTGCCAACTTGTTGGTGGTTTCAGTCTCCGCGAACAAGAGAATATCCTGAAGAAGCGCCCCGATGTTATCATTGCCACGCCTGGTCGCTTCATTGACCACATGCGTAACTCGGCGAGCTTCACCGTTGATACACTCGAGATTTTGGTCTTGGATGAAGCCGATCGGATGTTGGAGGATGGTTTTGCAGATGAGCTGAACGAAATTTTGACTACCATCCCGAAGTCACGGCAGACGATGCTCTTTTCAGCAACCATGACCGATTCAGTCGACAAGCTTATTCGAGTGGGGCTTAACCGGCCTGTACGGCTGATGGTTGACTCTAAGAAGAACACCTCCATGAACCTGGTTCAGGAATTCGTGCGTTTACGGCCTGGAAGGGAGGATAAACGATTGGGATACCTTCTTCATCTATGCAAGGAGGTTTACACGGGACGGGTCATTGTGTTCTTCCGGCAGAAAAAAGAAGCACATCGTGTACGGATTGTCTTTGGACTCATTGGATTGAAAGCTGCTGAGCTTCATGGTAGCATGAGTCAAGAACAGGTATGTCATGTCTACCCCAAATTGACCGCACTATGCGAAGTCTAACA
>NW_015378327.1:0-43514 GCF_001204775.2 Aspergillus nomiae NRRL 13137
ATTTTGTATTGCATTTTTGATACATATTTTTCACTATTGTTTTTTTTTTTTCTTTTTTTTTTTCTTTAAGTCAATCTTCTTCTTCTTTCTTTCTCTTGTTGCATATGTCTTTCCCCATATCAATGTCGCTTTCAATCCCCCCCGAGACATGCTAGTATACTACCATACACCACCACCACCCAAAACAAACCACGTCCGGGATGAATTATGGAATCTGGTAAGCCCTGAAGCGGCACTTTCTGTACAAATTAAATATCAATCCTCGCCGAAATCACCGGCAGTGGAGTTGCAATTGAAGAAACCCATAAACAATATCAGAAAAGAGAATACATCCAGTATTATACATAACCATCGACCTGTCCAGCCCCAACATACCCAGACCAGTTCAATCGAGTTCTATCAAGATATTCATGCTTTTATGGCCTACGCCTGCTGAGGCTGCTTCTCTTCCGCCCCTTCCTCTAGCCCCAAGCTATCTTCAGTACTTGGGATCTCCGGAGCACCGGTAAATGCTGCTGTCCTCTGTTCCTGGACCTGGGCTTCCGATTTAGCCCATACCTTCCAGCGTTCATATTCTTGGTTTTCAAGTTCCATGCCGACTTCAAGGCGGGTAGGTCCGAATGTAGCACCTGTGGCTTCGGCTTCTTCGGCAGCGACTCGCCGTTCAATGTCTTCCTGGAGACGTAGACGATAGAATTCACGACGCGCAATATCATAGGCAGTGCTCTTAGTCATATCGGGGACATTGTTAAGGAGCCAGAGCTGACGCTGGACGACGCTGTTTTGCGGGAACAGGGAAATGTTTAGCGTCGGGGGAAACGATAGAACCCGGATGGCATTCGTTCTGAAGCAACGAGACAGAGAAAAACATACCTCTCACCATCCAATCGCTTGCCTGGTTGCTGGAGCCGGCTCCAGTCATAGTTTTCATAATCCTTTCCGGTACTTTCAAGCACCACTCGGGGTCTCGCAAGCTCCCAGGGGTGATCACGGAAAAACTCCTTTCGCAACAGGTCCTCTTCGTACTTGATCTCGGTGGGCAGGAACATACGGCTGGCTTTTTTCGGTTTCACACGCTTCTCTTGAACTTCAAAAACGACCTGCGGCTTCGAGGCTCCGGGAAGCGTTTTCACACGCTGGCGGACGAGCTGGTGCTGCTGTTGTTGATTCCGCACCAGGACCTGGGCGGGGGGGATATCGCGCACGACATTGATCCATTTCGGGATTTGGTGAGTCTTACCGGCCTCCTTCTGGCGGAGCGCCGTCTGTCGGACTCGGAGAGCTGTGAGATTGTATTTGCCCATGGCGGGATCGGAGGAAGGCGGCGGCCAGAAGGGCGGCCGTAGGGGATAGGCCGATTAGGATGGAAGAATTGGAGAGGGACCAATGGCCAAGTAGAACGCACGTAATTGTCCAAGAACAATCTCCTCCGGGGGACAGACGATGGAGACCTGCGGTACGGTTTGATCGTGGAGTTTTGGCGATGGTGGCCGAGCGCGCGGGTGAAAAAGAGGATTGGCAATGAGCGGCTCCGATTGGACCGACAGTGGCTCCGCTCCGGTGCAAAGCCAAAGAGATTATTGAGGGAGAACATAATAATTTGACGCGGAGCTTCACCTTAGAACCACCCTTTCCCAATCCTCCTCCCCCCCAAATTCAGAGTTTGTCTTCATTCGCGGCCTGCCACGCTCGAGGAGCAGTCTGCTCAATTCTTTTCAATCTGCTCGAGACCTCCTCGGGATATGCACGGCTGACTCGATGCCACGATGTCTGCCGTCTCATGCCTCATCCCAATAGGTTCCAGAGCTCGCCCAACCTGCGACTGCCCCCTTCGCAGGGTTTGGATACGTGCTTCTCCGTCAATTGCAGTTCCATGTCTAAACCAGAATCATTCTCCTACAATGCTTCCCTCCGGAGACTCGGCTCCAGACGCCCTCGCCCGTCCGCTGCCTCTATAGCAGACCTTTTCGTCAGCTCGCTGGTGATGGCAGGCTACTGCCGGGAGCACTCCCCTCGAGGACGAGGGCTGTCAACAATGTCTGCAAAGACTTCGAGGTGCGAGATGGCGAGATGGCGAGACAGGGGCGTGACGAGTACAGGGCATTTGCCGAAAAGACGCCTGGATTATCTAGGGTCACCGGCAAAGTGTCTGGGGGTGGTGCATCGTCCAAGAACACAACGGATGTTCAACTCCGGTATTGCGCAAAAGTTAGAAGACGACGAGAGCGAAGACATTCATATATCAAACCGATCAATAGAGAGACCCTCGCCTAGGATACATCACAAAGATGCGGAATCAGAACAAAGGCCACATTTAGATGGGAGGTTACCACCACCGCAACACGCGCTCGAAGAATTGAATTGCGAGTCGATGACAGGCACCTTCACTCTAGAGGAGTCAGAACAGAACACGTCTCGCCTCGCCTCTAGAGAAAACGCACCTGACCACCAAGTAGATCCGCCTGCGGTACCGGCCATATCCCGCTACCAGGGGAAGACGAGCCCGGCTAAAGAATTACACGAAGCTACCTCAAAACTATACCGTTCTGTGTTTGGGGATTCCTTGGATTGGAAGCAGGCTGTTGACACTGTTGTTGATGATGGGCAAGTTGATTCATCGTCACCTCGACCTGTTGTGCTTCGTAAGGATAATAGAGAAGATGCCTTGGAGCTTCAGTCGGTTGCGGTATTCGTTGAAGCCATGTGGGACGAAAAAAAGTCTAACCAATATATTTTCCGACTGTACAGAGATCTTCCATATCCAGGAGTTTCGTACTTGTCGAAAAGGACACGAGGGGCACTTTTGCGGCGATTCGCTAACCCTCCTAACCGCCGATGGGTTGATGCTCGCCGCTACCTCGGGATAATAGAAGACATGGTAGCTGCCAAACTTCCGGTGTCGCGGTCCTTGTGGAGTTCTGCTATTCATCTGGCAGGCCGTGCATCTGGCAAAGTGTGCAAGAGGGATTTGGTGAGATCAATCGGCCTCTGGCAGCAAATGGAACATGTGGCCGGGGTCAAGTCAGATGGCGTCGTCTTTAACATCCTTTTCGATATAGCCATTAAAGCTGGCCAATTCACAGTCGCAGACCGTCTAATGGAGGAAATGGCGAGACGTGAAATTACTTTTACCCGCCCTGGAAAGGTTTCCAAAATGTACTACTGTGGAATGCAGCAGGATGCCGATGGCATCCGTCAGACGTTCGATGCATTCGTGACTAGTGGGGAGATTGTTGACACAGTGGTGCTGAACTGCCTGATAGTATCCTTTCTTCGGGCTGGGGAAACGAAGACTGCAGAGCAATTATATCATCGCATGATGCAGGCACAGAACACCGTTGAGCTTGATCTCGAGAGGCTACATCACGGGCCGAGTTTGACCTCAGAGTTCATGGTTTATCGCAAGAAGTCCAGGAAGCTCAATCGGCTCTTACAAGTATCTGCTTCTCTTAAGGATCGACTGCCTGAACATCATCGAGCTTTGCAGGAGGCCCTTCCTATGACACCCGACACGCGGACATTCCATATTCTTCTTGCTCACCACGCCTATCGATCGGGCAACCTACACGCTTTCATGTCGGTCATCGGTGACATGGAAAAAACCTTTACAGTTCCACCGCGTGGAATGATATATCTGTTGCTTTTCGACGGATTTGCTTACAACGGCCGAAAGAGAAAGGGCTGGACCGCTGAACGGCTGTGGAACGCATGGCGAGCGTATCTTCGCGCTCTCTACGAATCGAAGAACAGATTCAATGACCGCTTTCATCTTCGCACAGCAAAACTCGTTTGGGAAAATCCGCTAGGAAGTAGCGCTGCATTGCTGGCGGCACAGACACCTACACTACCAAGAAAACCAATCGGTTTATACACCCCATTGCCATCAGGCAAGTCCGAGGCAGACGCCACGTCTGCAGAACACCAGCAGGAGCAGGTAGACGAGAGTGACGAAACAAGCAAGGAAGATGTCGACGAATTAGGTGCCAATGATGGGGTAGCCGAATTCGATGATGACATTGATACCGACGAGTTGTTCAATTACCGAGGCCGAGACCAGCATGGCGAGGACGGCGAGCTTGAAGTGCTGGAACGCCAGATTGAGAATGGAGTATTTTTAGGTCGTCGGATGATCATCATCATTCTTCGAGCATTCGGTGCTTGCTGCGGACCTAAGGAAGTTATGGAGGTCTGGTTGCACATCGAACGACTTTGGCAACCCAAAAGGCGCAAGGCGCTTGACGTCATGGCCGTAAAGGAGGAACTGGAGAAGCAAATAAACAAAGGCAGTAGGAGACACTGAAGCCTGACTGAATGGAGTTCAGTGCGTGTACATTATAGACCTGTTATATATACCCTCCAGGTGCATACCAGTTGATGACAGCTATTAGACTAACTGCACTATCTTGATCCTGTACAGTGAATATTTTTGTGACATCTAGTTTTAGCAATAATAAATTGAACCTCAAAAAAGACTTAGACATCCAGAAGATAAACCAGACAGGCATTCGAGCTCACTGTTTACTACTATTACTACATCAGGAAAAGTAATGACTGCCATCCCACGTGATATCGCGTTCCATCTTTTACTTCAACGCGTTTCGCAGGACTTCCCTCAAGTAAATTCAAACAAGCCTTCTCTTTCATTCATTAAACCCATAAATTTCTCGATATAAAGATGCAGCGGAGATGATACACGGCAATCTGACGCGTCGCAAGGTAGACTTGGACTTTTATCTGCACCGGGTTTTCCGAAAGAAGTCATTCCGGTGAGTGCGTTTACTCTTGGGCTAGCACTTAAACTAACTAACCGTATGCTCTGAATAGTCCCCTACAGCGAGAGGTAGTCACCGCAGCCGTAGAAGGCCACGATGTCTTCCTGCAGGCATCCACATCCTTTGGAAAGAGCTTGTGCTTCCAATTGCCTGCCGTCATCAGCCATGGCGGTTGGTCAACCTCCACCATGTAGACTCCTGTCTGAGACATTCGACGTATTCTAAATGTTCCTCTCTTACACAGTGACTGTCGTTGTATGTCCTCTCCTTGCATTGATGGTAAGTTAAAGCCGACGCAATACCAGGAATCCACGTCATTGAAGCAACGCACCTGCAGACAGACCAAGTAAACGCGCTACAAGCCTTAGGAGTAGCAGTGGCAACCATCAACTCGACGACCTCTCTATCAGAGAGACGCGAGATCCTCGCAGACCTTCTCTCAGGACATCCCCGAACCCGCCTTCTTTATGTCACCCCAGAGCTATGCCAAACGGAGATGTTCCGGCGGAATCTCCAAACTATCCATTCGCAGGGAGAGCTGAATCGTATCGCCATTGACGAGGCCCACTGCATCAGTGAATGGGGTCATGACTTCCGCCCAGCGTACAAGGAACTCTCCTGGTTCAAGCGGGCCTTGAACAACCCCCCAGTTCCGATCAGCGCCTGCACGGCGACTGCAACCCCGCGTGTCCGAAAGGACATCATTAACCTCCTTGGTTTAGATCCCGGCCGACTGAGGATTTTCAATACACCATCAGCTCGACCAAACATCCATTACGAGATCAGATATCTCCAAAATTCCATCGACGACTCGGGAGACTCCGGAAAGGCCCAAGTGGACGACTTCGTCTCCTGGCTGAAGTCCATCCAGAGTCGCCGAGAGGCCAGATTAGGCGGAGAAAATGCTAATCTTCCACCTATATCTGGTATCATTTACGTCTCCTTCAGATCAGCCTCGGAGAACCTTGCCGGCATTCTGTCGACTTCATGGAACGGCAATATCCGAGCGGTTGCGTATCATGCCGGTCTTTCCTCCCAAGACAGGACTCAGATCCAGTCCCAGTGGACTTCCCCGCAGTCACTCCCAGAACAAAGCGGCCAAACCCCAGCATTCTACATAATAGTCGCAACGAATGCGTTCGGCATGGGAATCGATAACCCCCATGTCCGATTCGTAATCCATTGGAACCCGCCCCGAAGCTTCGAGGGGTTTGTCCAGGAGTCCGGTCGCGCAGGTCGCGATGGTCGTGCCGCCGCATCAATTGTATACTTCAACACCCAAGAGCGAGATAAAGCACTCG
This sequence comes from Aspergillus nomiae NRRL 13137, assembly GCF_001204775.2. NCBI lineage: Eukaryota > Fungi > Ascomycota > Eurotiomycetes > Eurotiales > Aspergillaceae > Aspergillus > Aspergillus nomiae. The sequence continues at coordinate 6,074 of NW_015378327.1, forward strand.
ATCGTATCCGACGAGACGTTGAAAATGCCTACAACCGCGCCAACAAGAAACCCGCGAATGGAGCACCAAAGGACGATCCTAACAGCAATCTACAAAACCAATACGCTCGGCTGCGGAGTTTTCAAAAAGTGGTTCGCTATTGTGAGTCAACTAGCCGCTGCAGACATGACATGATCAAGGATTTCTTTGGGGACCTGGAACTGGAGAGGATGGGTTCTCAGGCCCCGAGCTCCGAAACGAGAACCGGCTCAGGCGCATCACCGTGCGACTTTGCTTGTGACTTTTGCAAGGAAGGCCCCAGGAGTCTAACGCTTCGCAAGGCACGGATGACCGTTGAGAATGAGCTGATGGATTGTACGCAGTGGGATTACATGTCGAACATGGAGGCAATGTATCCGGATGCGTTCTCTGGTTTCGACTAGGGATGAACTGCGGCATGGCTATGTATCCTCTGCTCTTGTGTATAACATACAGGGGTAAAAGAAATATATAATCAGATCAATGAATCTACCAGAGATGGCCATCTTAGATTTTAGAGTGTCTGTATAGTGACAATGTTTGGCATTGTTACCTATTCTATTCTTTCTTCGAGCAATATAACCTGCACGGCATAGGCCAGAATTCTCAATACGTGGCATCCAAAGAATAGCAGCTAAGTATAAGATTCTGAAATATACTATTCATTCGAAAACCAATGGCCTCTACTACGCTTGTAAGCATTGCGCAGAAGAAAGATATGGAGCTGAGCGAGGAATTCCAATCTTTTCTAGCACGAAGACAATATTGCCCAAATCCGAATTCATCAGATGTCAAACATAGAGATAAGCTATAAAGTTACACCTGCCAATAAGTAGGTGAATTTATCGGCAACGGTACCAAGGTAGAGTAGTTCGATTCCTCCTGCTTTTGCGGTTGTTGTCCATTTCAAATAACTAGGGGAGGACATGCTCACAGGCCTGGTGGGGGTGGGACCTATATCATACCGGGTCAGTAAAGGCAAGCCATTCTTTAATGAGACCTTGGTAAATACGTACTGCACTGTAGCTGCCACCGGGAGGAGGTGGAGGGGGGGAACCTGAACCAGGAGGCGGAGGAGGCGGCGCTTCACTAGTCGGAGGGGGAGGAGGGGGCGCGGGACTTGGGACTGCGACTGCGGCTGAGACTGCTGTTGCTGCTGTTGGGCATATTGCTGATAGTATTGGTAGTAGGCGACGTAGTTCTGATATCCACCGTAGGCAGCGTAGGGATCGGATCCGTAGTACTGTGCATACTGTGCGCTATAGTCGGCTAGGTTCTGTCCTCCCGATGTTCCTGTTGCGCCTTGCGTGGCTGGGCTACCAGACGTAGAGGGCGAGTTCTGGTGCGAATGATTCCCATAGCCACCGCCGCCACTGCCACCCCCATGACCCCCGCCGTAGCCTCCACCATAGCCCCCTCCCTGATAACGGTCTCCACGCTGACCATATCCGCCATAGTTGTGCTGGGGTGGGTTCTCCTTGAAGCGCTGATACTGTTCTCGAACATTGGCCAAAAGGTCCTCGCACAGCTCTTTTGCGCTCTGAACATCGTTGGGATCGGGTCCACTGTGCGTTATTAGCCTTCAGAGCTTCAAGATGAGGGGATAGATTACTTACGCAACATGCAAGAACATCGGCTCCTCGCTTTCTCTGCCAGTACTGGGTTCCATGAAGCCGGAGCCCCGACCTTTGATTTGGACCTTGCATCGGGTTCTCTGCTGAATATGCTTTACATACGCACCGCCCTGTCCGACCACTTGGGCACGAAGGTTAAAGCCAGGAATTGGCTCAAGGTCCACTGGAATCCGCTCTTCGGGCCATTTACGCTGAGAATAGTTAGCATGCCTCTCAGCCCTATGGAAAATATTCCTGCAATTTCATACACGACCGTATTCGTCACGTTCCACTTGTTCCGGCTCACGTCGACGGAATCGGCGCTCATCGACCAGATTGGGGAGTTCCTTCTTCATGAGCTCGTCGATCAAATCCACGGCCTTTTCGAGGCCCTCTTTATTCGTACTCGTCACATGTAGGTACAGCGGGGGGTTCTGTGGAGAGTGGCGGTACTCTGTCAGATAGTCACTCGTCACCGCACGTGGACAATTTCACATACCGCGGCAGTTGCCATGCTCTTATCCGGGTAATAGTTTCCTCGAGTCGTGACATCTTAAAACAAAAATTAGAGATGAGCTTCTTTCTTCACTAATAGTTGACAAGTTTAACATGGAGTGAAGGCGTACCGGCGCCAGTTTCTTCCTTGATCTAGAGGTCACGCAGCGGAGGTCAGCAGATGCAAACGAGGGGAAATGGGATGCTATGGATGATTAGGACTGGGTAAGCTTTGGCCACGACCCTATGCGGAGAAATAGAAGAAAAAGATAAGAAAAGGCAAAGGGTGAAGGGGCGCATGGCCGCAGCGGAAACCAGCTTGCGAAAGGATGCCTGGAATATCAGCGGATGCAACAGGAGTAATTACCATCTTCTGAGTAGAGCCCTTGGTCAGTGTGTAACGGTTGCGCAAGTCATTAATCTCAATGTCCTTGATATAGTCTCCATCAGCAACGTAAATGTCTGCGTTAAGTTTCGATGCTTCTCCAGCGGACGGTGATGCGGCTGCCGGTGCGGGACTTGTTGCCTACCAGAACAATTAGTTAGTTGTGTATCTTCCTGGGTTTGAGCGACAGTAGTCACGCATGGTATACTCACCGAACGGATAGGTGGAACATCGACATGCTGAATACCCTTCTTTGCTTGCAACTGAGCGTTGATCTTGGCCGCTGCGGCAGCTATATTTTGTCACGATGTCAGCCTCTTGTATCTCCTATATCCCATCCAACAATTTCTTCCAAAGCACAAGGGAGGGCAGTCATACCTGCAGCAGCAGCAGGGTCCGCGCCCCCAGACTTCTTTGCCGGGTCTGCGCTAGGGCTTCGAGGTTCGCGACTAAGCGGGCTCCGAGTACGAGTAGCTTCAGACTGTCGCGAGGAGGGAGATCGAGAACGACGATCGAAACGAGAGGCCCGGCGAGGCTCTGCTTCTGTTTGATCAAAGCGGGATCGTTTGACACGGCGTTCGTCGTCGGCCATGATGAACAGGGAATTTAGATGTTGAGAACTGAACAAGAAGGAATTGGAGCAATCACAATGCGAGTGAGATGCTCTAAAGACTGGTACCACCGCAAAGGACTTCTTTGAAGGCGGTGGAGAGCGACGGATCACCTGGTTGGACGCTAGTGTGCTCTGGGGCGGTGGGACCAATGAGCGAGAAGATGTAACCCAAGAAAATCGAGATGTTGAAGTATAATTCCGTAGAAGAACAGGAGGCTGAATCCTCAATGAGAACAAATCTGTAGGAAAACAAAAGATGATCTGGCAGTGATCTGAGATATACCGTGATATACGCACATACACACACACTGGCACCAACCAAAAGCAAGAGTCACGAATGAATCTGGGCCCCCAAAAAAGCAAGTCAATGCTGCACTGTGACCAAAGTGGTATAGCGGGAATGGTCCGGAGTCAGTGACCGACTCCGTCCCAGAGCCTGAGTCAGCACCCCGACCTCGGAAGTCTTCGACTATAAAATGCGATTTATGACTACAATCCCCATCCGTCGAGTGTGAAGTCACTGCCTCCATCGTTTCCTTCGTATTGCCTGCTTTCTCTTGCAGGCCAATTCGGGAGACCATGGCTTTCCGGCGTCCTTTGATGCTGTCCAAGACAGCATCAGCGCCTTTTTCCTCTGTTGCTGGCAGAACTGCCCGAGTGGCTGCGACTCTGCCCCGATTCACCACAGCTAGAGCCTCTTCCAGCTCGACCTCCGCCCTCGCCTACAAGGCGCTCCATCGTCGCTCTCCCCTTCCTCTTCCTGTGTCGGACTCCTCTCCACAATGGGATGCCCCGACTGCCGTCTCGTCGATTCTGTACGAGACCCCCGTTGCGCCGACCAACCCCCCGAAGCGCCATATCCTGAACTGTCTGGTGCAGAACGAGCCTGGTGTTCTGTCTCGCGTTTCGGGAATTCTGGCCGCTCGTGGCTTCAACATTGACAGTCTGGTCGTGTGTAACACCGAAGTCGAAGATCTGTCCCGCATGACCATCGTGCTGCAGGGTCAGGATGGTGTCGTCGAGCAGGCCCGTCGCCAGCTGGACGATCTCGTTCCCGTTTGGGCCGTCCTCGACTACACAGACTCTGCTCTCGTGCAGCGCGAGTTGCTTCTTGCGAAGGTCAGCATCCTGGGCCCCGAGTTCTTCGAGGAACTGCTTCAGCACCACCGCGAGATTACCACTTCCGGCGAGACCCTCGAGGGCCAGAAGGATAAGGCCGAGGGCCACAAGCAGATCACTGAATTCCACCCCCGCAATCTGCCTCCCAGTCAGGCATTGAGACACAAGCACGAGCATCTTGATGCCATCACCCGCTTGACCCACCAGTTCGGCGGCAAGGTTCTCGATATTAGCAACAACAACTGCATTGTCGAAGTGTGAGTGGTCATTTACCTCGTACGCATTGGTGCATTCACTGACATTGTTAATAGCTCTGCCAAGCCATCTCGTATCGACTCCTTCATGAAGCTCATCGCTCCTTTCGGTGTATTGGAGTCTACCCGTACCGGTTTGATGGCTCTGCCTCGTTCTCCTCTTCACGAGCAAGTTGAGGAGATTGAGAAGGAGGCTGCTGATGTTGTCGACGCAAGCACCCTTCCTCCTGGTTAAATTGGATATCCGAAATGAAAAAGATTCGCAATGAAGAAGCAAACTTGTTTTCCTCCGAGGGTATAATATTTAGTGTAAATTTTAGCAGTTCTTTTTTGTTTTTCCTTGTTAGTCACGCACTTCTCATGAGTACATCATCTATGTTTCCATGTCGTCGACGTGAAATTTGGTTCAGTTTAGCTTCATCGCCCTTCACAGGCATGTATTTCTTAATCGTGGTAGTGGTATGGTAACTTCAAGTTGTATTAGTAGGAGAGGAAAAAATGGAGTTGGTAGCCAATTGCTCAGTCCCGAAATCCAACCCCGCACAACTGTCTTACAGCCAATACTATGCCCTCTATACCCAAACGCCAGCCCCCGTAGCTTGAGAAGGCGAAAACAAAACGCCCAAGAATAAAGAGTGGATGCTTCTAAATACCATTCGCAAAAGCCATGCCGCTAAATCTTCACCCTTGCGGTGATCCCCTGACCATAGTATGTTATGGTGGTGCGATAGTGTCGAATCAGCACACAAACCTTTGCTACAGCATCCAACTTGAGTGTACCGCCAAGCGCTCTCTTCAAAGCGTCATATCCTATCCCACTCAGATTTAAATCAACGGGTAGCCGCGGGGTCGTGGAGAGCCCCGGTGGCACCGGGAACGGAATGTAGTAATTGATACTACCAACCTCTTCATGCTTCTCATAGAAGGCATTGGCTTCTACCGACGTGATCTCTATGGTCGTATTAGGAAATGGGGAAGACAATGTGAACTCCGCCGTTGATGACCATAGGTGTAGCTAGTAGCAGGCAAAAGTCAGCAAGACCAAAAGCACCTTGTAGAAAACTGTCTTTACTTGGAAGATGTTCCCCAGGAGAACATATCATCAATAGTGATTGTCGTGTAGAGAAACGACTTCCATGAAAGTAGACAGTACCGTTGTATCCTGGATAAACTTTGGCTTTCCATCCTCATCACTAGGGTTTCCCGGGACAGGCACCCTTGGGATTGGGACTTCAAGTCCTAGCCTGGAGAGCGCCTGTCCAAGTTCTGGTAGAGCCGGGAATGTCCCCTCATGACTGCGAATTATTACGGACGTGTTGTACCCTGGTAGTAGTTAGGCAAACAGACCCACGTAGCAAGATCTCAGGTAAACAATCTCACCGGAAACATATCGGGAGAGCATCTCTTGGCCAGCAGTAATACCAGCCGAGCCATCTAATTCGAGTGGATTCCATTGTAGGTCGGCATGGATACCAGAATTTACCCCAGGCACAATCACAAGGTCTCGAGCAGTTACGTGGGCCACTTTGGTCTTATTGTAGATAAGCACTAAATCAATGAAAGGTACCGAAGCGGAGTATGGCGACGGATTCGTCATGTTGATTTTGGCTTTCATCACGAGTGACGATTCAGTTGTAGGTCCGAGTGCTATCGATTCGACCCGTGGACTCAGTCGTTCGAGTGAGTCACCGTACGGTGCTATTCAGGTATCAACAAACCAATACGCCTGTCTCAAGTTATTGCGACTTACGCTTGACGTTCACGGCACCCTCAGCTGGTATTCCACGGACAGCATAGGTTCCAATCCCTGTAGAGACCTCTGCATCCACATTTGCAGCAACAGTCAGTCTCACAGGCTGTCCTTCAAAGAGTAAGGCTTGTAGAATATCTGTCAAAACATCCCCATCAGTCACCTGAAGTGGCGTATGCTTCATGGAAAACTCAACGAGCAGAGCTGGAGCTCCATCGACATTTTCCAGAAGGGTGGAATTAGCTGGCTGCCATTCTTGTAAATTCAAAACACCAAGCTTCTCCCCATGATAATAGATATCAGAGTTGGCACGAACACGAGGTACATCCAGGTAAATAAGGTTTAGCTGCTTAGGCAACCCAATCAAGACTTTCACTAAGGCGGATACCCTAGGTTGAGACTCGGGTGTATCAGGATCTGCAAGAGGATTAGGCATGTCGAAATGCACATCTGTCATGGTGAAGTTTTTGACGAGATTGTCCAGAGCATGTCCGGTAAAAGCCAAGGGTACTGTCACAGTCTTGAGAATGTCTACCACCCACTCAGGCGTTTTCAGAGATGGAACGTCGGCTCCACGAACATAAACTGTAGTCTGAAGACCTTCCATATAACTCTTCATTAGAAAATCCAAGGGAGATTTTTTCTTTCCAGGACAAGCCTTTGTTAGATCATCAGAAAGGCCCTGGACAATTCCCGCAACGTCGATAGATGTGGGTTGTCCTGAATATATCGGGAATCCTTTTGTTGAGACTTCCGCTACTGAGATATATGGGTCGTCTGGCGAGCAGTTGGGCACGAGCACCTCAAACCCGAGCGGAGGGATCCTCAGGCCAAAGGGGGAATCGACAAAAGCAGCCACGGAGGCATCTACTGCCATAGCCCCGTCATGTCCGGGCGTATCTATATCGTGCACATTGAACTTTGTAACATTGACTTTGGGGAGGGTTGGGAAATCGCCCTCTACATACAACGTCAGAGATCACTTGTCAAAAAAAGAATCGCGTGACCTACCATGGAAGGTTATAGAGTGGGTTATCGTTTGTTCGCCCAGACTCAAAATACCAGATCTGAGTGGTACTGTTGCTGTCCCCTGCAGTCGTAAGTGGCCGAGTCTCCCTTCTAACCAGTCTACTGCTACCGCGTGGATACCAGGGATGTCGCCAGCGACTAGGTCCGCCAAGACGTTAACGTGGTTGATGTGGCCATTCTGTATGTTGACTTTGATAGAAGGTAGAGATGCCGTTCCAACGAGTACGTTGCCATACTCTGGAAGATGCACTTCGACTTCCGACTGGCCTGTCTCGGCCTCTCTACCAATCCATGTGACAAAGCGACCAAGATTCCGCACTGGCGCTTTCTTTATGCGACCTGCATCAAGAACGAAGTCTCCCTGTATCCTCGCCTGAATTCCATCTGCTGTAGCCGACTCAACCGAAATATTAGTTGGCTTGAACACGGCGGCATCCACTGCATACTGTTTCACGACAGCAGGCGCAAGAAAGGCGAATATGAGAATTGTTATAATCGCAATCAGAGATAGCAGGATGCAGAGTATTGGCCATCGTACTCTGCCTCGTGGTTTCTTTGGATCATTGGCGGAAAGAAAGTCTTCTGAAGCTGCCGAAGATCGTCTGGGTGCAACGCCTCCATATGTTGCCAAGTCCTCTTCCCGGCTGAGGAGTAAAGGGGTGGACTCGGAAGATAATTCGAATGGAAGTGCAGGACTCGAGTCGGAAGATTGTCGTTTGTCAGTCGGTGAGGACGGACGTGAAGAGGGCCTGGACCCCTTGTTCAGTAAAGACCTGCTTGCCTCTTCAGCCATGATGGCTGGGGGCGGATAAGTGGGGAGATGGAGAAGAGGGATGCGGAGGAGATAACACGATAGCAATACGTTATGGATAGATAAGAAAGGTGATAAAGAGATGATGGTGTCCGTAGACTGAGAACAGAAAGCTACCGGGGGTTATGAGTCGGTAGAAGGGAAATTCCAGGCTAAGAATAAGCATCAGAATAATCGACTTGTGTATGGACAACGCACGCAGGATGAATTGGCCCAGACCTGGAAGTATAGCCTATCAATGTGAATCAGCGTGATGATCGGCAATCATACGACGCTAACCCGAGCTGGAGAAGGCGTGGTGTGGAGACGGAAAAAGCGGATCACATTGGAGGAGTCACACTTAACGCTTTCAAGCTGACTGAACTGACTCGACGAGCGAGCTAAGGTACGATCTTTCTTTTTTCTTTTTTTTGTTGCTGCTGGTGACTCTTTCCTTTAGTCCGGTAAGAAATTGAGTCATCTCAATTCCCCGATTCTTGCTCTATATATTCCTCCTGTACGCCATTGCTTCACCGCATACACCACCGTTGAATTATCTCATCATGACTTGCGGTCTGAAGCTAGCCGCCGCTCGTTACGGCAACCATACCTTGCGCCAGAGGATCCCACTCAACGCGGTGCGCCGATACTCTTCTCAGACTACTACTTCTACGGCTCCCCCCACCTCGCCGTTTGCTCCTCGCCATTTCCTTTCCATCGCTGATCTTACCTCAACGGAGTTCGCAACCCTCGTCCGCAATGCATCTTCACACAAAAGAACCATCAAGTCCGGGTCCATCCCTCAGAATCTGCTTGGCTCGATGACTGGGCAAACAGTCGCCATGCTGTTCAGCAAACGCAGTACCAGGACCAGGATATCTACTGAAGGGGCTGTGGTGCGCTTGGGAGGACATCCAATGTTTCTAGGCAAGGATGATATCCAACTTGGGGTCAATGAGTCCTTATATGACTCTGCAGTTGTAATCTCCTCCATGGTCTCTTGCATTGTAGCCCGAGTCGGCAAGCACGCTGAAGTTGCAGACCTTGCCAAGCACTCAACGGTGCCTGTGATCAACGCTCTCTGTGACTCCTTCCACCCCCTCCAGGCCATTGCCGATTTCCAGACCATCTACGAAACATTTACTCCTAAGGCCCATCGCTCGGATAGTTTGGGTCTCGAGGGCCTCAAGATTGCCTGGGTTGGCGATGCAAACAACGTTCTGTTCGACATGGCGATCGCTGCTACCAAGCTAGGTATTGATATCGCCGTTGCGACCCCGAAGGGCTATGAGATTCCTGCTCCGATGATGGAGTTCATCAAGCAGGCCAGCAATGGTGTCTCGAAGCCAGGAAAGATTATTGAAACCAACGTTCCTGAGGAGGCGGTTAAGGGTGCAGATATCCTGGTGACTGACACCTGGGTTTCCATGGGACAGGAGGCTGAGTCGATCAAGCGAATTAAGGACTTCGAGGGCTTCCAGATCACTTCGGAACTTGCCAAGCGTGGTGGTGCGAACGAAGGCTGGAAGTTCATGCACTGCCTGCCTCGTCACCCTGAGGAAGTCAGCGATGAAGTTTTCTACAGCCCGCGATCCCTGGTCTTCCATGAGGCGGAGAATCGGCTGTGGGCTGCGATCTCAGCCATGGAGGGCTTTGTTGTCAATAAGGGAAAGATTGAGTAAGCCTTGAAAAAGAACTAAATCATCAAAAACATAGTCTGAATATCCATCTCGAGTGAATTAATGGACGTGTCTGACTTCCCATACCAACCTAATGTATAGAACACCAGAAATATGTATTGGAGTAAAACACATCTATATACGGAGCACACGAGAACAGTGTCTGGTAGAATCCGTAGTTCGAGCACTGACATAGTGATATCAACAGAACTCTACCATCTGATCAAGGAAAATCCTACCAATTTACCTAACAGAAAGAAAACAGCCCTAAAGGTTATAAGAAAAAAGTCCAGAATGGAGCAAAGCCGTTGGTGCCCGCATTCACATGTCACGGGCGGAGTTGCCGACAAAACAAGGCCAACAACCCTCCAAAATCTCATGAGTTGCTGCATCCATCATACCATTAATGAGCTTGCCACTCTCTTAGTTCCCTCTTCCGATATTTATTGCCCTCCGTGGCCCCAGGCACTTTAGATGGAGGTATGTACTTCCCTGCTGACGGGTAGTAATAATTTACCTTCTAATGACTCCACAACAGCTTTCGCACTCCGGGGGCGGCTTTCGCTCGCGCCGCTCTTATCCCTCACTAAACCATGCTTCCCTAGCTCCCTTGACATCTCGATTCCCCATTGATGACGATGTCGAGCATCAGGATTACTTTACCCCCAGAGCTGAAGATGCTGAGTCCTACCACAATGCCCATGATATACCTACAAAGACTTCGTATCTCTCTAGTTACTCCGTTCCTGGTACCCCAGGTCTCTTGTCTCACTCCCGCAGCGGGTCCAGGCCCGACACCACCAGCGGAGTAAAAGCTCGACCCGCGCACACCTGAGCGACACCAACCTCGAAGGCCAAGATGATGCCCAACCATTTCACCACCAAACGCCGAGGACGAAGCGACACTCATCTCGTCCTCGCCCGTCAGACTCAGCTGGTCGTCGCGATGCAGAGTGGATGCTCCGCGCTGGGATCGCACTAGCTTCGTCGACCCGAGAAGAGAAGGGCCAGAGTTGGCTCGCGAAGCGAGAGAGCTCGACTAGTCTAGTTGATGAAGGTAACTACGACGTGGAGTCCCCTGGTCACTTTAGCAAAGTGACTAGGAAATCCAGATCTGGGCGGTCAACCCCGGCGGCCTCTCGGTCGCGCGTTGTCAGTAGAAGGGGCAGTCGGCCTGACCTTGCCATGACCGGCCTCGAGATGACTTCTACTAGGCCGGGTGATAGCGGCAGGCTAGAGAGTCCTGCGCTTGATGTGCGACATTTCATCCCGGATTTTGTGGACGAGCGTATCCGTGCGGAGATGGCGATTCTTCAACAAGAGGAATATACCTCTGATTCTGACGAGTACTCTGACTCAGAGGATGATATCGATGAGCTGGAGCTGCAGCGCTTGACCCGAGAGCGCGGTTTTGGGTTGGGCAGCTGGTTTGATCGCATGGTGGAATGGACAGTATTTGGTGTTGATGACTGGCCACTTTCTTATTCCAGCGGGCCTGTTGACCAGGCTCCCAAGAATGTTGAGTGGGCAGAGCCTAGTGCCGCTGATGAAGACGACGACCAGGTATCCATATCAGGACGGACTGATAGGACTGATGGTGCGTCGACCATTGGCGATCCTGAGGACCCGACAGTGATAGACAAACCAGGCGACCATGGGGGCTGGGAAGATGCATGGTGGCTATTTGGTGTGATGAAGCGTACGCTGTTATGAGTATGATTCTGTTGCTTGAGTAAAGCATGGGGGGCGTATAGAATGTCAGATTGTGGATTGCTTTTTGGTATATATAATTGTTCAACCTAAGACATGGATTTGATGACCATACGAATATTTCCTCGTTATGTACTGTAACGCATATGATATTTAATATAACACTGTTCTAAATGTCACGTCACAACTCTCGACTCCATCTTTTACATAGTTGTTAAACAATACGTCCTCTTTGCTAGACATAAAGTCAGTTTTCCAACAATACTAGCCTCATCCCTCACCGAGTTGATTCTGCCCAACAGACCCCTGTCAGCAATTCTGATACTGGTTCCATGGGTTCAATCCACTCGCTCCACTACCCCTGAGGAAATGGCGCAGATGCCCACGTAACGGGGCTGATGGGTCCTCTGAGTTGTTCAATCCATCTTGCGTCCACTGCCCATAAAACAGTGACACAAATCAGAATAATTCTTTTTTCTCTTTTTTCTTCTTGTCCTTTACTTGACACGTAACCTGACCCGGTGACCGAAAATTTCAGTATATAACTGAGTCCTCCCAAGATGCATAGAGAACAAAACACAAGTCACATTCCAGTAGAATAAAGAAAAATATGAAAGGGTATACAAGTCAGGTAGAAAGGTAGAAAAGATAGAAACCTAATCAATATAGTTCGGTAGAAAGTTCAAGAAACGTCCGAAATGTCGATCGTAGTAGAATAAGAAAGAAAACCAAAGGAAATGAATCAAAGAAGGATAGAAAACCATGCTTAATCTTGATGACACAATGACATGGTGATGATAAAATGAAACCTGGGCCACGGGCTGATACTCTAAGGAAAGGCAACATACAGATGGACTCTGACTGGCACAAGATGAAAATGAGAGGGCGACAAAAAAAAAAAAAAAAAAAAAAAAGAAGGATGTCTCTTTGCACACTGTAAACGCCAAGTTGACCCTCAACTCTCTAGTTCATGCAGTTGGTATCGTGATCGTATCATACGTAGATGTGCACGGTCGAGGATTTAGACAGTAGTTCTGGGGATATCGAAGACGAGAAGATATAGGTGTCTCTAGGATAATCGTAGGGTATAAATAGGTCATAGAAGTTGGTGGGTTTACCATGGCCCAACTTTAACTGGAGTCCCCAGTCCGTAGGTGCCGGACAGCAGCTGCTCCCGGATGGACCCAAAGTCATTACCGCCTGGGCTTGCATGAGTTTGGGTTTCAGGTCCGTGCATCCATCCTAAACTGACTCCAAGCTCGTTGACGGCCGCCTGCAGCTTACCACCGGAGTTTTGGTTGTGCTTCGCCAACTTCTGATCCCAACCACCATACTGTAACTGAATGCCCCCGCCACGTTTGGCAGCCTCCCGGATCACAAGGATCCAGGCCTTGCAAATTTCATCGTATGCAGAGTCCCGCTCTATGTTGTTCTGGGGCGTGTGCCATCGTGGTAATGCGTGAATGATTTCGGTGGCGCCATCTAGGTAATTTAGAGATAAAGAAGGTTGGGTTTCGTTAGGTGGTAAGAAGTGCGGTGTGAAGTCGCTCAAGGCATCTAGAAGATTGGATAGAGGTTGTCGAACTCGGTTATAAGCGTAGTCGGATGCCGGGTTGCCACCCAAGGGGAAGGAGGATTGGAGAGTAGATTGGTAATTTCGAAGCACCTGAAGAGCGGAGGATACACTCGGGCGAGGAGCAGTATGAACAACTTCATCAACTAGTCCCGGATGGCGTTCACACATCGATCGAAGGACCCCTCGGAGAGCATCTGTATCTAAGGTCTCGAGCAAACGAGGAAGCGACAGGGGTCGACCGCTGACATTCGGGCGGGCCCGTTTCAGATTTCGACTAGGAAGAGACCTCGGTGTGAATGCTGGCGAGCTCGTCGGGGAGGCAGACATTCGTCCATCATGATCGTTACCATCGTCGTCGGCTTTCCGCTTGCGGCTATTAGGGGTGTAGGTTGGTGTAGACACTGGAAGATATTCATTAGCATATTCGTTATCTCGACCATCGGCTATCAATGTAAGGGGGTTTCTTACTTGGACGAGGGGAGGAAAGACGGGAATATTCGTAAAAGTGTGGAGGCACAGGTGGTGTAGCCACCAAGCTGTTCATGATGACCACGGACAGTTGGTGGGCGGAGAGATGGGAGAAACCTGACGCTGACTGAACGACGGTGGTATGGGGTATTATAAGAAGTCAGCTACAGGGCACGAGGAGAGGGTGCAGAGGGAAGAGAGAATGCAAGGGAAAGACAAAAAATACAGGAAGAGAGACTGAAGGAGTGAGGGAGAGAAGATGGAATTGGTGGGGAAGAGAGAAAGCAGAGAAGCGGTGGACTGGAAAAGGCGGTTGCGGGAGGCAACGCACGCCTTCTGTGCAGGTCGAGTCTCCATGATGACTACGACATTATTTTCCTTATCGTCACTTTCTTATATTCATTCCTTTTTCTTTTTTTTCGTTTTTGGCCTCCAACTTCAGTCTTGAAGGTTTATGAAAACTCAAACAGTGACTCGAATCTTTGTTTTGTTTTAGATTTATTTCCGTTGCTCTGGGCCCCCTTGCCATGATCACCGTTACCATCATCAATCATCATAATACAAAGTTTGAGGGGGTGGGAACTATACGCAAAAGTTCTCATGAATTTTAATTTTTATTTCATTTCACCCATAAAAACATATGGTAAAGTAATTACACGGAAAGCAAACCACACGATGATACCCTGTTTTTCAAGCCCTCCGACGCCAGGGAAATGCCACCACCACCACTCATCATGACAATTTGTCAAACACAAGTGGAAACACGATGGTTGGGATGAAAGTAATATCGCTGTAAGAGAAGTAAGGTAGTAGTTGTAGTAGTAGGAGTCGTACGTCTATAGATACAAGGACTGTGCGGCAACAATGTCCCTGCGGACCTTGGTTAAGGCGGTCTCAAATTTACTCTCAAGTTCCTCGCTCCCCATGACCTTGGCGGCCTGTGCCATCTGTCGTAAACATTCTTCCAATCGGCGGAAGACGCGGATCAAACTGCCTTCGTACACATCCGTCATTTTACTGATGTGATGAAAGAAGGAATCATTAGCGTCTTGTCTCACTCTGAACTAAACGGTGGCAAACAGGGACTCACCAGATATCAGCGAAGGACTTGCCATTCGCCCAGTCATATATAACCTCCATCAACTCCCAATGGAAGCTCTGCACATACTCCTCTTCATTGACAGCGAGCTTTGACTCCTGAGAAACCTTGGCAACAATTCGGGCTTGCGCCTGGATTTCCTTGAGGGGCTTCGCCAACTCGTCCCGTGTTAGGGCAGGGGTCTCCTTGGACTTCTCTTCGAAAACGAATACACTCAGCACCGAAGCGACTTGTTCAGGCGTAAGATTGTTGAAGAAACCATTGAAAAGCAACTCGCTGAGCATCAACTCATCACCCGTGCTAATTTCACAGGCCACACGGGCTTTCAATTGCACGACCTCCGCTTCGTTGATGAACCCAAACCGACGAAGCACTCGCTTGCGGCACTTGAGTTCGTCAAGCTGCATGATCGACATAGCCTCGGAGATCTTCTTTTTGGTGGCCTTGATCTTGGATCCAGTTTCAACCTTGTCTGAGTACTGTTCATAAAGTTCCGGCAGACGTGGCGAATTGTGTAATGGGTTAGAGAGGAGACGAGATTCAAGCACTTCAATTTTCTGCGGTCTGCGTTAGCACACCTTAGACATCCATTCACAACGAAACTTATCTTACCCTGAGCAACTTCTTGAAGTTATCATCCTTGATGTTCATATTTTCAATCGGATCAAGTACAGCGATGCCGTCAGGGAAGCGCTTTTGCACTTCATCCAAAGCCTTCTTTACCCCATTCTTTGAATCTGCTGAACGTAGATCCTTCGGGAGGAAAATTCGAATGTGAGAGATGGAGTGGACACAGCTGAGGACTACTGGCACCACCTCCATGCGGGAGTTTTCGCCCTCCTTCGGCGGCCTGACGCCGGACGGCAATTCTTCAAAGGTCTTAGTGCCCACCGACGGCCCGTCGGCGATCCTCAGTAAAACGTCAACAACATATTTCTGGTACGGTGTAGGTTCTTCAGTCGAGTTCTTTGGGGGCTTGCGTTGTTTGTAGTTAACAACGACACCCCATCCGAAATCTACATCCTTGTGCTTGATGCTGATCAAGCGTCCAGGCTGAATAAAGGGAAGGCAGTAATTGGGATGACTTATAACTGCCTGCATGTCATCGGTGAATTGGCGGATTTGTTTCCTCAGATCGTAGTATTCACGAATGGTTCCTTCGTCAGAGATAGTCATGTTGGCCCTCTTCTCCTCCAACTCAGCAAGCTCTGTACTCAAATTAGCAAGATGAAATAGTATCAACACATGGGTATACACATACCCTTTTCAAGAGTGGCAACGCCGGCAGTATTTTGGAACTGGTAGAAACATCTTTCCAGCATAAATTCAGGTGAGATACCCTCTACACGCATGAGGTTCAGAATCATGTTGTAGCCCAGATGGAATGCTGAATTCAGTCGGTCTTGTTCACCACGGACGATCTCCTTCGCTACAGCGGGATCCATCTCTTCACCAACCATCATAATAACAATACCTCGGTCATCGAGACCTCTCCGACCAGCACGACCGGACATCTGAATGAATTCTGATGGGGTGACCCAGCGCTGACTGAATCCGTCGAATTTGCGAACGCTTGTGAAAACAACGGTTTTCGCGGGCATGTTGAGACCGATAGAAAATGTTTCAGTAGCGAAAAGAACCTTGATAAGACCTTCTTGGAAGAGAATTTCAATGGTCTCCTTCAGGATGGGAAGAAGACCAGAGTGGTGGACACCGATACCTCTGCGCAAGAGAGGTAGAATGTTTTGAATCTGCGGGAGGTTCCTGTCCTCCTCTGAGAGCATCTCAATCGCGCTGTTAAAAACCTTGGAAACCATTTCCTTCTCAGAGTCGTCGTTAAAGGCTAGGTTGCTCATCTGTAGAGCACCTGACTCGCATTCACGCTTGCTGAAACTGAAGACGATCACAGGGTTATAGTTTTTGATCATGATCATCTTGACGATCTTGAAGATGTCGCTTGGGCCCTTATTTCCACCTTTGTTCAACTTCTTATCTTTGCCCTTCCCTTTCCTCTTGGCCATGGCATCCGCTGGGTCATCGCCCTTTTTGTCCGCAATAGTGCTCATAGCCTTCTGGAAGTTTTCCTCACGGAAAACACCTTTCTCATCTACAACCAGGTGGATTCCTTCGGCACCAGCAGGGAAGAAATAATGCTGTAAGGGTGTCGGTCTGTAATCGGTGTAAACAACGTGGCAAGGTTGGTTGTGCATCTTGACGATCCATTCGGCGAATTGCATGGCGTTGGGGATTGTGGCGGACAAGAATACATATCGAACCTTATCTGGAAGCAGAATGATGGTTTCCTCCCAAACCACACCTCGGGCTATATCCCCAGTTAACGAGATGAATCCCAGCGTCAACCCTGAAGAGACTTACTCGCATCACGCATATAATGAATTTCATCGAAGACAACCCACGCGACCTCACGCATGATCTCAGAGCCACGGTAGAGCATAGACCGCAAAATCTAAATCATGTTAAGAATACAAGGCCCAGAACAAGGGTGAGGAAACCTACCTCCGTTGTCATGACCAAACAAGTAGCCGTCGGGTTGATGGTAACATCACCAGTCATTAGGCCAACATCTCCAAACTCCGCTGCAAATTCTCGGTATTTCTGGTTGCTAAGGGCCTTGATTGGACTTGTATAAATAACTCTCTGGTTGTTCTTCAAGCTCTGGGCGATAGCATATTCGGCGACCACGGTCTTTCCAGCACTAGTGTGGGCTGAAACAAGTACACTTTCCTCTCTTTGAATCGATGCGATGGAAACCTGCTGGAACGGATCGAGGGTGAACGGCCATACTCGCGCCGGGTTCTCGGGAGCTTTATGCTCGGAAATGGGCACATATGGATAGTTCGGTGGAATCGCGACCTGGTGGCGAATTTGATGCGATAATACAACTGATGCTGAATCATTGGCGGCTTGAAGTCCTGCAGACCCGGCGACTTCACGCTCTTGCGCCGTCTCGAACAAGTCGGCTACCACGGGCTCCGGTTCCTTCTCGAGTCGCGGCCGTTTCGCATCTGGTTGTTCATTGTTGTCTGTTGTAGGCGCGTCGCCCTCCTCTGGCTCGGAAGTCTCTTCAACAGGGGCATCGGCGACGGCGACGGGTTCCTTTGCCTCTACAGTGGCGCCACTTTCCTTCACATCGCCATTGACCTGACGTTTCTTGCTCTTGTCTTTCTTGGAACGTTTGGGAGCTCCGTCAGAGGGCTTGACAGCCTGGGGCTGGTCCTCAAAAACATCGAAAAGTTCATCCATGGTCGGTCGAACGTTCAAGGTCGGCCGCAAGGAGCAAGGACGGACAACGACCGGATGGTTGAAGTGCTCGTCGCACTATGTCGCACTCGCCGATTCACTGAGAAATTTCAATGTTCCTTTTGAGCCAGGCGGCATGTGATTGGCCAGAGCCACTCCTGCTGGACTTTCCGCCGGAGAAACTTGCCGTTCGGAATAGCTAGCACGTGACCTATATCCCGGGCCGACGATTGTCATTCCACCACTCCTACTCTTCCCGCCAGTTACGAGAAAGAGTAGATTGCCTTGACCATCCGTGCTCTGCCGCTTTCCTCAAGGTAGGTAAACTGCTGGCTGAGATATACATCTTCCCAATTGCATCTGACACAGCCAAAGATGAACGCCGCTACCGCTCTCCGGGCCAGAATGGCCACCTCTTTCGTCGCCCGTCGTGGCTTTTCCACCACCCGCGCCCAGCTCGGCAGCCCGTTCCACTACGCTGAGGGTCCTCGCTCCAACATCCCCTTCAACCCTCTTACCAAGTTCTTCTTCGTCAGGTACTGGGCCTTCATGAGTGAGTGATTCTCAATTGATCGCTACGGGTTGGATCTGTTCTGCGTTGCTGACTTCTACCGTTTAGTCACCGGTTTCGGTGCTCCCTTTGCCATTGCTGGTATGTTATTCTTCAATTTGCCGACGGTTTTGGTCGAATATCTAACAAGATCTTCTCTACAGTCTGGCAAACCTACAAGACTCGCTAAGCGGGTTTTCGCAATGTATACCTTCTCCGCGCCATGGGATCGTTGGGCACTGGGAATTGGTCGAAAATGTACCCTACACTGGAAGTATTCGGAATTTGTGTATAAAGCTAAAGAATCGATTGTTAAGCTCTGATTTCTGGTGTATTCAATAAGCTGCATTCTAGTATATTTATGAGCTCGTAGTTGTGGTGGGAGTGAATTTGGGTCGAAATGGGCTGATTCCATATTAGAATATGGATGAAGTCATTGGTCGATTTTTTGTCTGCAGAGAAAATTAAAATCTTTTGGTCCGCATCCGATATGTTTGCAAAGCTCCGCAACTTGTAGGAACATAATCTATACTTCTTTGTCCAACTGCTACATGGAAGATTCATTCTTGATCTAGCTTTAATTTTTTTTCTTTTTTCTTTTTCATTCTGTTTTAAATTCTTCTACATTTCTTCTTCTTATACCCCGGAGCTTTCATTGATTCATGGCCGCGGGGTAAAAAAAAAAGATTACAATTAAACTTATCAGATATGCGCAACTTGAAAAATGTTCGCCTCGCCGAGGTGCAGCTTCAGAGTGAGCTGCCATTAACAGCCACTGCTTGGGACACTGCGTCGGATGCAGTAATTTGCACCTTCGGTCCTACAGAGGCCAATCCAGTTATTGAACTTCGGAGAAAGCGTCAAGACGCCTATTTCTCCGAGCCCGTAGGCGCAGATGTATTTGAGTGCATCGCCTCGTGGGATGCACCTTGCCCCCTGCCAGACCTTCCCTGTGACCGGGTTCTCTCGCTCCATTACTTTGCGGACAACCTTAGTGCCTGTCTAGTACTTGAAGGGGGTGATATTGTTATTGTCCGTGAAGAACCTCTCCCCGGAGAGGACAAGATTGAGATTCTGGGCTCCGTCGACGTTGGCATCACTGCTGCTACCTGGTCTCCAGACGAGGAACTGTTGGCTCTAACCACAAGAGCTAACACATTCTTGTACATGACCCGGGAGTTCGAGAATGTGGCTGAAATCACCTTCACCCCAGAGGACCTGAAGGCGTCTCAACATGTCTCCGTTGGCTGGGGAAAGAAGGAAACGCAGTTTCAAGGGAAGCGAGCTAAGGCTCTTCGTGACCCTACAGTCCCTGAAAAGGTAGACGAAGGAAAACTGAGCAACAACGATGACGGGAGGACGACCATTACCTGGCGGGGAGATGGTGCCTATGTTGCGGTAAACAGCATCGAAGAGGGCACTCGTCGCGCAATCCGTGTGTATTCCAGAGAGGGAACCTTAGACAGTGTGAGCGAGCCAGTGGATGGACTAGAAGGGGCCCTGAGTTGGAGGCCTTATGGCAATCTTATTGCTGGTATCCAACGACGTGACGATCGAGTCGATGTTGTATTCTTCGAAAGAAACGGCTTGCGTCATGGAGAGTTTACACTTCGCCTCACTGAGGAAGAAAAGTCCTCATGGGCGTCAGATATCCACTTAACCTGGAATATCGATTCGACGGTACTCGCTGTTCAATTCAAAGACAGGATCCAGTTCTGGACAATGGGTAACTATCACTACTACTTAAAGCAGGAGGTTCCTGTGGTCGTGAACCCCAGTTTCCCAAACTCTTTCTCCTTCAAGTGGCACCAAGAGAAGACACTGCGCTTTGTTGCAGGCGCCTCGGGTACTTTCTCTGCATCGGATATTGATTAAGGAATATGTACTGACTGCATTGCAGAGTCGATATTGGACGCGGAGTTTGTGTTTGACGTCGATCATGGTTCGACTCTTGTGCCAAATGATGTTGGAGCTGTTGCCGTGATTGATGGAAGTAAGTTTCAATTGCGTCCAAAGCAGATGTAAAGCGCCTCTAACCAAGCAAAGAAACCCTCAAGTTGACTCCGCTGAGGCTTGCGGGTGTCCCGCCACCTATGGCCCATAATGAATTGTTATTGGACTCGAACATCATTGACGTCGCATTCAGCAAGTCGGGTACTCGTATTGCTGTCCTGACGAAGGATTGTTTCTCTATTTTCATGTGGTCCCTCAAGACTCGCCCAGTGGCTGCGCCTATTCTTGAGTCGAGCTATCCATTATCTGATGCTTCTGACAGCAGACCTCGGCAAATCGCTTTTATCAATGAGAATGAGGTTTATATTCTCAAGAGCAGTGGGCCAAATAATGCCAACATCGAGCGAACGGCTTTGGAAACTAGAACAACGAAGATCGCGTACCAGGCGGCCGAATCCGAACAACTGGTTTCGGTGTTTCCATCTCTCAATCACGAAGCACTTTGGATATCTCATATCAGCCAATATGGGCAACCAATTACCTACTCCACAATTTCTATGCCGCCTACAGATGAATTTTTAGCAGTCCCGTACACGCAGAGTCCTTCTGTCGACACCTATTGGGCCAAGGCTGCTCAGTTGTCAGAAGACGAGGTAATACCATTTGGACCCTAGCTCACCACTTATTTCTCGCGCATGCTAATTTTCGAAGCTTCTTTTGATCTCCATGACAAAGACCGGCGCACTGTATGCGAATAAGACTCTGCTTGCGAAGAACTGCACCTCGTTCCTTGTGACTCCATCCCATGTCTTGTTCACTACTTCTCAGCATCTCCTGAAATTCGTTCATTTGACCAGGGCAGAAGGTGAGTGCTTCCAAGACTACTTCCTGCCGCAGCATGACTAAACTTTCGGCAGATATGGAGGTCCCTCCTGATACGCCAGAGACCGATGAGCGTTGCAGAAGCATCGAGCGTAGTTCGCGCTTGGTGTCGGTAATACCTAGTGTGTTTGCCGTTGTGTTGCAGGCGCCGCGTGGAAATATTGAGACCACGTACCCCCGTGCTCTGGTCCTAGCAGGCATCAGGTCATTTATTGATCGCAAGAACTACCGCTCGGCTTTCCTTACCTGTCGCAGCCAAATGGTAGATATGAATATCATTCATGACTACGCGCCAGAACAGTTCATGGAAAGTGTCCCGTTATTCATTGACCAAGTGAAAAGGGTTGACTTCATCGACGAGTTCTTGTCCCGTCTAAGGTATGTCCGATATGTGGGTTCTCTCGTAGAGGGTTTCCTTGTTAACCATATGCAGTGGGGAGGATGTCTCAGAGACCCTGTACAAGGATACACTGAAGACACTTAAGACGGATGACAATATCGTCCCTGCCACTAAGGCCCCAGCCAAGGATGGTAAGGTTAATCGGATTTGCGATGCCTTCTTGGCTGCTTTGGAAAAGAAGATTGATACCAATCTGCACAATCTCGTCACGGCACACGTTGTCAAATCGCCACCAGACCTTGAGGCTGGTCTTCAACTGGTTGCACGCCTGAGAGGTGAGTCTAAATCCTGCCATCATACTTGATCAGCCACTCACCTTACAATAGATCAAAGCTCCGAACAAGCAGAAGACGCAGTCGAACATATGTGCTTCTTGTCCGATGCCCACCGTTTATACGATACCGCGTTGGGCCTTTACGACCTCGAGCTCACGTTGCTTGTTGCCCAGCAAGCCCAGCGTGTAAGTAACGCTAGCAAACCCGCTAAAGTATCATTCTAAAGCCATTCAGGATCCTCGAGAATACCTCCCATTCTTGCGCAAGCTACAGCAGCTGCCCGAGCTTCGACGACAGTTCGAAATTGATAATTATCTTGGACGATGGGCCAAGGCTCTGCGACATCTTCATGCGCTTAACGCTCATGACGAGCTAAGGGCGTATGCTATCAAACATGTTCTCTATAAGGATGCCATCGATCTCTACAAATACCAGCAAGAGCAACTACGCGACATGACCAATCTCCACGCCGACTACCTCTACGATCAGTCAAAATACAAAGAAGCAGCCATCGGTACGTATTTCCACACATATCTCCTTATCCCACAATACAATGTATCAGCTGCTAACCAATCCCAGCTTATGAATCCCTTTCCCTTTATTCCGACGCCTATCAATGCTACCAGCGGGCTCATCTCTGGCGTGAATCCCTGTACTGCGCAATGATGGTCCCATTATCAGAGGAAAAGCTCCAAGCGCACGCACTCGAATTAGCCACGACCCTGACAGACGAGAACAAAGACTACGTCTCCGCAGCACACGTCCATGCAGAACACCTCCACGACATCCCGCTGGCCGCCCGTCTCCTGTGCCGCGGCTCTCGCTTCGCCGACGCAACGCGCCTCCTCGCATTGCACGGCAAGCAAAGCCTCGTCCCGGAAATCGTGGACACAGGCCTGGCAGACGCCATGGGCTCCATGACCGACCTTCTTGCCGACTTCCGGTCTCAGCTGAACGCCCAAGTACCGCGTATCGGGGAGCTGCGCGTTCGCCGTGCTACTGACCCGCTGGCCTATTTCGGAGGTGACCCCACGATGGGAGGAGAGATGGGTGTCGATATCCCAGATAACGTCTCTCTTGCACCTACGGATGCTTCTACTCTTGCTGGTCGCAGCATGTTCACGAGATACACCGGAAAGACTGGGAAGACTGGCAAGACGAATATGTCGAGACAGACTTCCAAGACCCGTCGGAAGGAAGAGCGTAAGCGTGCTAGTGGTAAGAAGGGAACCGTGTACGAGGAAGAGTACCTGGTGAACAGTGTACGGCGGCTTATCGAAAGAGTCAACTCCACGGTGTCTGAGGTCGAGACTCTTGTTAATGCACTGCTCCGACGGGGCATGCGGGAGCGTGCCGTTGCTATTGAAAAGGCTATGCAGGAGGTGCTCAAGTTGTGTACTGACTCTCGAGTGGAAGTATTCGGTGCCGTCGCTCCTCCAGCAGGTGAACAGACCGACGGCCCTGAGGCCGAGACTAATGCGAATCCCGCTGAAGAGGTTTCACTCAAGGGTGGCCAGCGTGCTTTCGCGGACAGCATTACCGCTACCCTAGCTGTTCGAGAAGCACCGGCGGTCAAGGAGCTGAAGCAGTCGGCGTTGCTGAACTGAAGCCTTGACGTCGAAGGAAATGTCCGAGTACAGTCCACGAGTTTTCTTATAAAACAGGGTCTCGAAAAAGTTGGAATATTAGAATTGTTGATTAATAAAATATATATCAAGGAAAGCTATGACGATTATTATTTGTAGACCTGTGATATGTACTCTGCTTCCGACATAATTCGCGAATAGTTTAACATAGGGCATCTTCTGTGAAGCAGATTCCGCTAAGTTTATGTTTAAATTAGATATGTTTCATAACTCTGCCCGAAAACGCTAGAGTAACTGGGTTTTATATCTTCTTTCTAGTTGGAGAGAATGTCACCCGTCTCACTGACAAGGTGGTCGTTGACACTGACGGGACCCTCACCGACGCCGGTCAAGATCACACGGCTGACACCATCCCTGATCACATCGACAGCCCTTGAGTCCACTTTATCCAATGCCACACCCGGAGCGGTGAGGTTCTTGAGGGGCTCGTAGAAGGGACCCTCCCAGCCCTCGCTGCTGGCGCCCAGGATAGCCTTGACGGTACCGGCGACGAGTTCAGAATCTTTCTCAAGGTAGTAGATGACGGCGTTCGGACCAGCATCAAAAGTGTAAGCACAAACAGTACGACCGACGGCACGGTTGATATCGTGGACGAGCCTAACGGCGGCGCGGGAGACATCGTTCATGTAGAAGATTGGAGGCCAGGAGTCGAGACAGGTGGCGTGGAAGCCATTGGAGTCCCGCATAGTGATCTCTGCGAAGGCAGGGAAATCCCGGTTCTGAATGGCGGTCTCAATAGCCGCCATCCGCTCAGGTACAACAGATTCTGCGCGAGTCGCGAAGAGATTGGACGTAGCGACGGTGGTTTGCATACCCTCCGTGCTGGGGACATCCTTCTTCTCAGCGCTGACGACCAGGATCAGAGCCCGCATCTCAGGCCAGTGTGATTCAGGAGCGACCTCCTCAGCCAAGCTGTCGCTACCATCGACAAGAGTTCCGGCGCGCCAGGCCACATATCCACCCATCAGAGATCGACAGGCGGAACCAGATCCCTGGCGAGCGATGCGGCTGAGGTCACGAGGAGACTGAGGAAGCTGGTAAAGGTCCGCGACGGCACGGACGAGCGCTGCGAAACCGGCAGCGGAACTGGCGAGACCAGCAGCGGTGGGGAAGTTATTCTCGGAGACGATCCTCAGGGGGAGGGTAGACAGTTTCGGCAGAGAAGAGTCAGCAGCTTCAAGTTCCTGGCGGAGAGAACGCAGATTCGAAAGGCAAGCAAGGGTGCGCTTAGAGGACTGGATGTCCTGAGGTTTGCCGTTGAGGGTGAGCTCGTCAGCAGTTGGATACTTGGCAGAGCATGAGGCCGTGGTGAGGGTGCGCAGAGAACGCTGCGAGAGTGTTACGGAGAGGGAGGAGTTCGTAGGCAGGTTAAGAGTGGCATCTCTTTTACCCCAGTATCTTCAAAGTCATGGTAAGTATCAATGTAGCCTAGTGACAATCGTGATCCTCAGGGGTATGGACGACAAACTTGATAACAGCAATGTTGACTGGGGCTGTGGTAGTGGCCCGAAAGACCGTACTGTCAGGTGAAGCAGCCATACTTTTAGAATAGGAGGTATTAATTATCGGATAATACAGGAAGGAGAGGCACGTCGGGAGAAGAAGAGGTTGCTAAAGACGAGGGAGAGCGCTGGAGAATTGAGGGGCAACGGATTTCCCTGTTGGGAAATATCATTTATCTCAGCTCTCCACGGACACGCTATTCCCGTTCTGGTAAGGCGGGACCTGGTACACGATCTAAGTATACAGTAGTCTATATCTTAGGCGCAAGCAGTCCTACGACTGGTTCAGCTGTGTCTCTTGTGTAGCAAGAATATGTTTGACCCTGTCGCTGATTAATTGATATCTCTGACAGTTCTTCCCGTAATGAATATGAGAAGTCCTAATGGATCACTGAGTCTCAGATGTTGTGCCATGTTCTATTTGCTATGGTCGATATGACGGATGGAAAGACCGCCTTCCCGACAAAGAAGAAATGTGGAGCAAATTCAATTCCACTGTAAGGCGGTGACTATGCCAGAATTTCTCTCTCCGCCTTCCGCAAGTAAATCTTCTTCCATAGTAATCAACAACCCCGATTTGTCATCGGCATTTCTCGTCCACCCTGTCAATCAATTCCAGAAAATTAGAAAACATCCGATAATGGGATCTGGCACGAGTACTCAGGCAGCACCTGCCGCCGAGTCAGCACCAGCTGCAACATGTCCAGTGGATCACAAGACCCGTGAGATTTGGCTACAGCAACACAAGGCCTCAGGCGGTCCTCCTCATCCTTTACCTACAGAAGACGGAGAGCCAAAAGCAAAATTACAACGACCACTGTCGAGCGACCGCGAAGTGAGCAGTATCCCCAGAGCTTTCGACCAAGACTCGAAACAACCGTCTCCCCAGGCTGCCGCGGAAGCTCCATCCCCATATGCTACACCTGTATCGCACGGCACGCCCTCAAATGCGGAATCTGAAACAGGCCATGATGAGACGAGCGGGAATTGGATTTACCCTTCTGAGCGCCAATCTTCGAAGCATTGATGCGTAAAGGCAACACACCGACTTCTAGCACTTCGCCCACTGAACTAGCAACTTCCGTGGCATCCATTATCCCAATTCATAATGCCGTCAACGAGCGTGCCTGGCAACAGATCCTAGAATGGGAGAAGCAAGCACCTCGCTCTGATCCTGGCAGCAAGAAATGTGGAGGCCCGAAGCTATATTCATTCCGCGGACTGGGCGTTGACCCCCAGTTCCTCAGTCCTCGTGCTCGTATCAACAACCTAATGGGCTACCAACTACCGTTCGATCGCCATGACTGGGTTGTAGAGAGATGCGGTGGTGAGAGGGTCGAGTACGTCATTGATTTCTATCAAGGAAAGACGGCTGGAGCCAACGGTGGACCGGCCGGCTTGGCTGCTAATGCCGGACCCGGCAAATTGAGCTTCTACTTGGACGTACGGCCGAAGTTGAACACTTTTGAAGGCTGCAGGATGAGATTCAGCCGCTTCACAGGCTTGTAAAGCGACCCACCATTTACGTTCGCGATGCACATAAGGGCGATTTGGAGTTTGGTTGCATATTGGGCGATGGTCTTTGATGTATAATCTTTGTATAACACACAAGCTATGTATGATACTCTAGAAGGAATAAATCAGGATAGAAGGACGAAATGAGATACACTTCCCTCACTCTGCATGCGCCTGCTGGTCATAAGTCGAGTCACGAGAGAAAAAAAAAAAAAAAAAAAGATAGGTCGTAACAATACATAGAACTGTGTATAAGAGGATATCATGAACAAAAGTCGCCATAATGAACAGTACAAGCAAACTAGGAATGATAGGTGGAAACATTAGAGCGTAACTGAAACAATTCATCCAATAACAGCCGCCAGCACAATGATAGTTAGGATCACGGCAAGGATGACAAGCAGACAGCAAGCCTTGTTGCGGGCATTCTTTTGATGTCTGCTGGCACTGCGGAGCTCAACATTAGCTCCCCGGGTGTCGTGTGTAACATTCTCAACATTCTCGCTAATTATATCGAGCTGGCCTCCTTGCTCGTGCACGATGTGGGCGACATCGCGGAACAACTCATTGAGTTCGCCAACACTTTGCTCGATATTGCGAATCTCTGCTTCGCGCTCAATGATTAGAGATTCCTGGAAATCCACCTCATCTTGGTTCGCAAGTCGAGGGTGTTCCTGAAGTAGCTGTTGCTGTTCTTGCGTAGCTCCTTCAACCGCTGGTTGTTCACCTTCTTCCACGGCCGTGCGGGCAGCGACGGCGGATGCGCGCTGCTTCTCCAAAGCCCGGCGTTGGACAGTTTGGAACTCCTCCAGAGTAGCCTTAAACTCTGAAGATAGCTTTTGCTGTGTCCATTTTTGAGAAGGCTATCGAATGATTGTCAGTAGCGCATCACATAGAGCCTGAGCTGTATTCGCATACATTAACATCCTCCCATGCTTGCACCTTCTTGATACCTTCTCCTACTCCCTTGAACCCTGTGCGAGTCTGCTCCAGAAGATTGTGAACTCTTTCGCGGACTCGTTCCGTGTCTCGCCTTGTCCCTAGAAGTGCGATCTGGTCCGATAGCCGGGTGATGTTGGAGGTTAGGTTGAATAGCTGATTTGAAAGACTCTCGGTGAGTTGGTAGAACTCGGGGTCATCTCGATATTGTGGATCGTCGGAGCGACGTAAAGTAGTAGGCTGTGATTCTAGAGAGCTAAGACGGTCGAAAGACATGGTGGGCGATGCGATGTAGATGATGATGAATGGAATAGTGTTGGAGGATGGCCGCCGGATGGAACGTCAACATGCGGATCGCCGGGCGGTCACCTGCGTTTCTGCCGGGATTTCCAGGCTGCAACCACATGATGCGTGGCTGGTGGGTCCATCACCTGACCGACGGGTTGTGGCTAGTGTGTGTTTTGATGCTTTTCTCAAAAAGCTTCAATTTATCGTCGCATGCTGCCGTCACTGTTCGGAATTTCGGTTGCCCGTTCAGCTCATACGTCGAATTGCCGCCTGGTCTCCTAGCCCGGGCAGATAGGAATAATACTGCGCAGCAGTTCTGATCATGCTGTGAAATTCCATTCCTTCTCTACCTCAGAGATCTTGGAGCCCCCCCCAATTGAACTAGCATCATGGCTGCTATCCGGCCGCGCCCATATCGGCGCATCTTGACCTCAGCGCTGCACCGACGCTTCGTTCATGCTTCTGCTTTAGCGCTACTCGTCTGCTACTTAATCGCGTTCTTGATTGGAGATAAATCCTCCTGTAAGTAGCAGGACCCTTTTCTTACTACAAGTGGCCGATTCTTGGAAATGCTGCATTTGAACGAATTGGTAATTAACAACGTTACTTTCCACCAGTTTTATGGGCTTGGTTCCCAATTGGAGCGTGTGGAATTCGTACTGTCTTGCTCTTTATCTGCAGTCTCGTCGTTTTCGTATTGCGCGTTGGACAGATACACATTGGCTCGCGAACGACAGCCTCTCCCCTGGGCACTCTTAAGTACATTTTCCCACTCGATGTCGTCCAAACTTTTGGATGGTATATCTTCTCGGCATGGTGGTTTAGCGAGATCTATAAATGGTCATCTCCTAGTGGAGCACACTTGGAGTGGGTTAATAGAGGCCGGTATGTGCCCCCCACAGTATTCAAACTAAGGCGCCTCGTGAGCTAAAAGAAAAATAGACCCCACGAGCGCGCAAGCTTAAACGAAAGGCCGATCTACCTCTACACTTACCATCTATTACTCGCAATTGTGCAATCTGTTGTCCACCTGTATTACGATTTCGACCGTGTACCTATTCCCGTTGCTAAACGGGCTGCCGGGAATGCTGATCAGAGAACCCATCCAGTGGAGCCGGTGTCTAAGCGCATACAAATTGCATTGCCTGGGCTTATAAAAGACGGCTTCACAAGAAGTGCTGTGGTCGCCGCAGTCTGTCCTGTGGTGTATACCTTAGTCCTAAGAAGCCCGGCCTGGAGCTTCACCATGTACTGGGCGAAATTGTTCTGGGACTTCCCTCGGTCTGCTGCGGCTCCTCCAGGCCTTATTGGCCCAATTGGCCCAGGCTTGCTGCTACGCACGGTGTTCTCCGGAAGCCTCCTGGTTCTTTGCTGGCAAACCGCCAATCTTTTCTTCTCCGCGTTCCTTAGCAAGGAGCCACTCAAGCGTGGTCAGCCGTTGACGGCTGAGGCGAAAGACCCTAATGGCAGTTTATTGACGGGGCTGACCGCAAAGAAGGAGACCGTTCAATCTTTCGCATTCTGGGAGCTATGCTTCATCAGTCAAAGATTTCCTGACCGACGAAAGGCGATCTTCAATGATATTGATCGTGACGGTGGTCCAGCGTGGTCGCAGATCCTGAAATCTGCCACCGAGGTTATCAAGGGCATTTCTACTCGCATCGATGAACAGAAGAACCCGCCATCGGGTCCCAAGCCCGCACAAGCTGAACCGACCGAACCGGTTCTCCGCACTCTACCACGGTTAACAGACCCTCTCAAAGCGGACAACGTATTCGCTCCCTCCCCCAAAGCAAGCTCGCGGCAGGAAAAGATCGGGGAAGCCTTCAGCGCAACAGCCAAGTCTTATGGACAATCGGCAGATTGGACCCCTACTGCCCGAGCCAAAGCCCGCGATGTTTTCGACCGTGCATCCACTGCCATATTGAGCCCGGAGCGCAAGCAGAAACTTCTGGCTTCATCCCAAGAACTCAAAATGCTCACAGGTCCTTCAACCTGCAAGCCAGAAAACCTTAACCCATTCATCGCACAACTCCTCCGCTCTCCAGTAGGCCTCCTCTTCCGACAAACGTACGACCGCCGCCTGTCAGGTATTGTCCTGGGCGCGCCACACGCAAACTTATGTCCCATCGTCGACGCCATCGAGTCGCTCACCCGCCTCCTCATTGCAAGTCTGCAGGAGGACCAATACGGCAAAGTCCAAACCGATGTGCCCGACGTCGTACGCCTCTTCACGAACACCATCATGACCCTGGAGCCCTTTATCCACGGCGGTCTCGACGCCCACTGGACAGACGTCAACTTCCCACCATCAAGTAAACCCGAAGCACAAGCAGAGGCCCGTCGAGTCCCAGATGTGGATCTCGTACTCGACACCCTCAAGAGCTCCCTCAAGGACCTTCTATCTGCATTCAACCTCTACCTCAAAGACATCGGACTCGTAGGCAAGGACCTACGACTGGCAAAGGAAGCAGCCGGGTTAATCGAGGAAGGACTCTAAACTTTGAAACAGGCGTCATGAGAGTCTACCGGGGATGGATTCTGGTTTGCTTTATGAAATTACCCGGTGTAGACGGTCGGTGTATTTATACTTCGCCCATTGTCTTAATGAA
Source organism: Aspergillus nomiae NRRL 13137 (assembly GCF_001204775.2). NCBI lineage: Eukaryota > Fungi > Ascomycota > Eurotiomycetes > Eurotiales > Aspergillaceae > Aspergillus > Aspergillus nomiae. Next base: position 36,495 of record NW_015378327.1, read on the forward strand.
CATTGGCTTTTGGTCGTTGTATGTTCTGGTTCTACTTTGTGCGGTGGAAAAAAGTTACGACTTAGATTAGTTCCCATGCATTGTTCTGGCGTTGCGATGCATTGAATTCAATGGGTTTGACTTTTTTTTTCTTTTTGTTTATTATTGGCTATTCATTGCCTGCTCAGACCGTCGCTCTATTTTAGTATGTCGAGTTTTTGTATATCCTTTTTCTTTTAGCCATATACAGAATTCTATTTACAGAGGTACCAAGCACCCGGTACAAAGTCCACAAGTGCCACATCATAACGACCATAAACAGGTGAGAAGAGGAGGCAAAAAAGGGATGAAGAGAAGCAGAGATGAAGAAAGAAAACAACCCATGTGCAATAAAAGACCCAGACACAACCTCCCAAGTCAATTTCTCCAAGACTCCATGTCCCGCCATCGCCAAAAGTTGGCTGAATGAAAACGATAGTATGAAGGAAAAGCAAGTATATCATGCCACATCATGATGACAGTTCTCCCTTTCCATGCTAGATTGCCCTCCGATGCTTTATAAATCAACCATAATCCCGCTCTGTACCATGACCTATTTGTCCCAGATGAAAAGTTTTTGTTGAATGCAGAAGCTGAGTGCATATGATGCATGAAAAAAGATGCACTAGAAAAAATTGCACCCCGCCTACTCTGAGTAGCAGTAAACGGGCAGGATTCGGTAAAATGTGATCCTGACGACGAAAAGTGGGTATTTTAACCTTAGAAAAGGAAGATAAAGGCAAAGAAGAATGCATCGACGTGCCCTGGAAACACAAATTCGCAGTCGTCTACAGCGCGTCAGAGCATTGTAACTCCACAGAAATCCTGGTCCAGTTGTAAGCAGCGGCGCAATGGTTGTCAGCAGCCACTGAGGACCTCGTTTATCTTATTTGACGTAAGTGTCGCAGTTGTTCCTATCGCAGGGCCTGGTCCGCCGTTGCTAGTGGCGTTTCTGGGTTCAGGAGGCGCTTCCTCTTTCATACAGGCATTCTCCAGAATGTTAGTCCACTTTCCACTGGTTCCAGCATGACTGTGCTTCAAGTGTTGTCTAAAGTGGTCCGCGCGATAGAATTTCTTTGCGTTATTGCACTCCCCAAATTTATGCACTGTCGTCAAATGCTCGACCTGCGGTCCCAGTCAGGTTGAGGAAAATTAGGGAATTCTTCACCACAATAACCACATGTGTCGTGTGAGGGGCCTGTATTCGTTTGGCTTGAAGGAGAAGACGAAGGATGGAACGCAGCCTGGTATCCTGGTAGGGCAGCGCATGACCAAGAATGGCGCCGCAAGTGGAGCGAGTTTTGGTGGCGCTCAGCTTCATTTTTGTTTTTGAACCGATTGTTACAAAATAAGCAAGAATACTGTTTCTCCATCTCGTGTGCGCTATTGACGGGCTATAGGTTAGAAAATGTCCAGTCACCGTTGAAATTAATTGACTCGATTGAGACTTACCGAAGTTCCTCGGGACTGTCAAACTTCTTGGGTTTCTTGGGACAGCAGTCGCAAATGAACAAACCACCCATCTTGGGACCTGCTTGTTTTGGTACGTTCAAACTCGTCTGCAAAGACATCTTCCTTGCGACATTTGAGTTGGGTGGTTCTAGCGTAGTAGGCCCCGGAACACCTCTCATTGCCGATTGGTTTGAAACTCCGCCAGGAGAGGTAGGATTGAGATGAAACTTGTCGTGGAATGATTCGAGGTCGGAATTTGGAGAGAGCCCCCCGGGCGACCGCTCATACACTGACGCGCTTGTAACGCTGCTTGAAAGAGCTGCTGACGAGTAGGACCCAGAGGTTCGAAGGCTCAAAGATGACGCAGCTGAGATACTCCCATGGCTCTGGGCATAAGCGCTATTGACAGATAACGTATTCGTGAACGGATGGCCAGATGTCCTTCGCTGCGAAAGATCACCATTACTTGTCGTTACATGTATCGTGTGCCTATCATCGCTAATTGGTTCTCTAGGGGGAGAAGATGCTCGTCTTTTCATGCCGGACTTGGATGTGTCCAGGTATGGCGGTGTTGCTTCACGAACATTAAATAAACGGGGTGGTAATGATTCATCCGTCGAGAAATCCCCTTCGATGTCTGAGAATATACCTTGATCATAGCTTCCCCGGTTCGATCGACTCGGGAGACTGAGCGAGTCTTCGTTTTGCGGCGTGGCTCCACCTCCCCGACGGCGGATATAGTTGGGATTATCGTAGTCTACCGCAGAAGAAGGCGCACTGCTCTCAACACTTGGGCTCCGGCAACCAATATAGTCTCTCCAGCCCACTTTAGTCCCAGGTGATATCCCACCTGACTGAGAACCAATGGACCACCTCACGTCGAGCGTAGAGCCATCAGAGCCACCAGGTGAGGGCAAGCTTCCATAATTTCTCGAAGGTAAGGGAAGTGTTGATAGAGGGCCTCTATTCTCAGAACCCATACTCAGAGACTGTCGGGGAGAGAGCGGCTTCCCTATTTTAGACAGAAGATGCTGGTCATATGCATCAGACGAGTCCTTCACGCTCCGTCGAGAGAAGTCCTGCTCGCCTTTCAAACTATCCTTTGACGTTAGTGATGCCAGCCCAGGTGAAGGAGTTATAGTGAAACACTCAATGAAAGAATGGCGGTTTAAGAAAGCGCAAAATCAGGAAGCGTACTTACATAGGGCTGGTGTTTATAGGAATTGAATTTCGAAACCCGTCATCCGCTGGAGGTGGAGGCTCAATCCGTATGTGAGCCTCCGGACTTCTTGATAGAGGCAAGCCGCTGTGTCTGCCATCCAAATCGTCTAGCGCCATCGATCGGATTGAGGCCCGGGTTCTAAACGGCGGTGCCCCCCAAATAGACTCGAATTCGGATTGATGGGGGCGAGCTTTGCACTGGGACCCTTAGAATTCGCATGCACCCAGCCAGCATCGTAACCGTCTTCTAGGTCTCTGATGCGCGGCGGCGGTGGAAGTGGCGGCGGAGCAAATGTGTTCATTGAGCTGGCGGGAATTGGCATAGGCCCTGGCAAAGAGTATGATTGTCCAGGCATAGCATATGAGGATCGTTCAGTAGCGCTGTGATAAGAACCACTAGTGAAATCATGTACATTTATCGAGGGTGGCGAGATTCGCGGCAAGTCCATCGTACGGCCCAATTGCTCATCAATTCAAGATTGAAAGGAGAGACGAGTTAGACAACAAAACGCAAACCCTCACCCAAATCGTGGGTGATATATAAGGGGCACGACGTTCACTGCCAACTGAATGCGATTTGCGGAAGATCAATAACTAAATAGATGATACACAGCCCCGCTCAAGGCCTCAAGAAGATCCTGCTTCTAGAGCTGGCGCAAAAGCTGCAGAAGTGCTAACAAAATTGGAGAAGGCAAAAGAAGTGCAAGAGTCACTCTGCAGTAGGAAGACTGCGGACTTGGTGGCAATAGTCGTTAGGGTCTGCTAAGCGGTAGCTGGTAAGTGGTCGGGGAACTTTTGACGAGAGCAAGGATAGGGCTGAGTAGGTAGTAACCCACCTCCTTGGAGTCCGTCGAGTTGCGTTTGACAGGATTTAATTTAATTTCCAGGTGGCCAAATCAGTCGTTCACTGTTCCAGCGGCTTTCCGCAACAGTCGCGCACCAGTTTGCGAAACCAGTCGTGTGCCATCAATTCGCCGGAGAGCGGCAATTTAGTGAGGGAGGACGGCGCAAGGACCACAAGACATAGTGAAGACTTGTTCGGAGGGGGTTTAGGGTGTTTTTAAGTAGCCGCTGATATATTCGGGAGAAAGTTGCAGCGGAGGACAAGCGGTTATGCAATGTATGCCCTCGAGAAAAGGGAAAAGGGAGGGTAAATGTTAGACAAGATGCAGGGAATCGGTTGTTTCCCCACGATCAACCCTCTTCTAGAATCCGGGTCACGGAACGGTAAGTTTGGAGGGGATGGAGAATCTCAGACGAGAACAAAAACGGTCGCAGAGCACGTGTTGGTTTTTGTACAATCCAACAAGGAAGGGAAGGAAGGGAAAGTGAAGGTAAAGTCAAGCGACAGAAGGACCAGTCAAGGCGACGGCGGGCCTGAGGCAGACAAGGAAGTGCCTCAGGTTAAGTCAAGTTGTATAAGGTGAGGCAGAAGGCCTGGTCTGGGTGGACAGGTAAGAAAGTTGGAACAGGATGGTGGTGCTAACCACCGTCTTATTGGTCCCTACAAGGCTTTTTGGGCGGGAAAAAAACGTCTGTAATTTGAAGATGAATTTTGCCTCTTGAACTTCCGGACCGTCTCACTAGGACGGTTTCTCTTTTTTTATTTTATTTTTTTTTCCTCTTTTTCTCTTTTGTCTTTTTAGATTTCTTTGTCAGCTATGTGAGCATCGACGAATTTCAAAATCTCGCGCCAATGAATAGAAGAAATACGGGGTAGTCGTCGTAATAAAACTTTTTAAGGGAAAAAGAAAAAGATCGTATGTATGGAAGGCAGAGATTAGAAGGACAAGACCTAGAAACCTAGATAATAATACCCAAACTTCCATTATTCACAATGATACAAAACGTTGGTATTTGTGTCTCCGCTTTTACTGCAGTTTGGTCATAGTGGACCCCGAAGAAGTTAGACTGACCAACTAGATGGCGTCCTTTTTCTTCGATATGACTGCGGTAATAAACCAGGGGGGGAATATTGTAAAAGAAAATATACTTACACAGTTGGAAAGGAAAAGACCCGAGGCGTAAGAATGGTCTTAAGGCTAGCCAGGGGACCCGTGAGTATAATTCTCTTGAATTCTGAATTCTTTTTTCTTTGAGGGGGGAAAGAGAAACCAGAAAACCACGAAATTCGTTCCTCCCCCCTTAGGGAACACCTTGCATTTGCTTTGCTGGTTAAACTTTTGGGTCGCTTGTCAGACTGTTGCAGTACCACAAATTGTAAAAAATACTCCAAAAATACCACGTATGAGCACCGAGGCAGTACTCAGCAAGGTAAAACCGTACGAAATGTAAGGAAGGTATGAATACTTCCATAGAGAATCCGGGTTTCATGGCAAGGTTACTTCGTATGGTACTTGTCCTCGGCCCTGGGAACAAAAAGATTAACCTCATGGCTGGACTCAAGAACCACATCGTTTCAAAATACGCGCGGGATGGCAGGGCTGGTGGATGGCCACGTTTAATGGGATCGACCAAGAACTACTAAATCATATTTAATATCACTCAATATGTCACTGGGACTGTAGTTACTTTCCCCTTTCAGTAAGGCATCTTATTGATTGTTCCTGCCATGAAAGTTTAACTGGTATTTCAGAGCCTTGAGACGAGACTACCACAAGACGATACAGCGAGGATGTCCCCTCAAGGCAAACTGTCTCATGTTTGCCTGTCTGGGAGAGAGAGAAAAAGGGGGAGAGGAGCAAGGAAGAAGGGGGTTTGTAGTTGTCTTTTTTTTTTTCAAGATAGTAAACCGTCATCAGCCATGGCCAAGAAGGAAACGCAAAGTTGATCATATGTTTACTTTTTAAGGTCTGTCTTAGCAGAACTCTAAGTCAGGCCCTTTGATATCATTCTTTGGCCCATGTTCACCCCGTCAGGAGGCATACAACAGCACCTCGTTCCAATAATAACCCCCATGGCTTTGAAGTGAGTCAGGAAATGATTTATTAATTTTGATTACTGTGGACTGGAGGAATGTTTAAAATTTTTTAATTTTTTATTTTATTTTTCAATTTCAGAGCGGTGAGCACGGACTAGCGTGGAAGGACTACTGGGGACGGATGCTTTGGAATGAGGCAGTGCTGGCAGATTCTTGCCATTATCATTCGCTATTATTTTACTTTTCATGATTTGTGGTCAATTGGAATCAACCCATACCCGCCGTTACCACTGACAATGTCGCTTCGAACGTTCTGTCCCCATTCGATTCTCACACGCCATTGGATTCTCCCGATGCCTGCCGCTGGACTAGAAACATGCTTTTGGCCTTGGGATGGGGACTCAAAAAACAAGGTTTCTACACCCGCTTACCAAAAATGTTTGATATTCAAAGGTTGCAGGGTGCCCGGTTACCCTTCCCAGGGTCAATTTTTTCGTTAAGTTCGGTGCCTGGGCAGATGGGGACTCGTTGATCTGACAAAAGAATGAACATTGCAATCGAGACTCGTAAGGCTTCACCAGAAGACAACTAGAAAGCGGGTCATCCTGAGACCTTTCCCCCTTCTGGAAGGACCAATGTATCGTCGATATTAAAATGTTTGAACATGAAAGTATAGCCCTTCAGGTTGACCTACCGACACGGGGATTTCCCCCGTGCAACTTGAATTCTTCTACCGGTATACAGTGTACTACGTATTCCCTTGCTATTCTTTCCTCCCTTCAAAATGATTTTTACTTGTCATCTATATATATAAAGGAAAGAGAAATGGAAGAACAGACAAACTATGTCTTGATTCTCAACAAATCAGTTTCCAAATTTACCATGTTCCAAGGAATACAGGAATTAATTACCTGTGAAATTCCAGAAGAACCTAATAGTAAAGGCCCCGACCACAGTCATCTCTGTCCAGGGTACCGAGTGCATACATGCACCCAACTACTCCATACACTATAGACCCACTGTGAAGTGTGCCGGCGAATGTCAGCCAACAACTAGTGGCCTTGTCGAGCTTGACCCGCCGCCAATGTGGTCTAGTGGGATCCACTATGTCCTTAGATACATGCACTGCCACAGTGCTGTCATTTGGCATTTTCCGTCGCACCCCGAGGACGCCGTCCCTGGAATTGGATGGATAACACGCTTAAATTATCGTAGTATAGGGAGAAAAATGAGGGGTTGACGGTCTGAGAAATTTCCTTAAACCTAAAGAAAAAGGGGTAGTCGAACAAGAATAGCAGTACTCAAGACCTTGGCCGTGGGAAAGTAGGGATATCGGAGGTTTTCTACGGATATGATATCCCAACTCTATAACGCACTGGGGTCCTGCGGTGAAGAACTGGAATAAATAGCCGGTATCACATAGGAATTATTAGAAAGGTATTATTAAA
>NW_015378328.1:0-43466 GCF_001204775.2 Aspergillus nomiae NRRL 13137
TTTTTCTTACCTTGTACTTACCTGAGCAAATGTCGGTGTGTCCGTCGTTGCAGGCCGAATGTATCAACCCTGATGTTATGTATGGGTAGTCTAATATCGGCGGAATGATCATGAAACGTTCACACTGCTTAGATTAATTACCCTACTTTGTCAGCTCTACGTTACTTGTCTAACAAGTTGGTTTCATGATGGTTGTTGCCGTAGTACACAGTGCGTATGTACGTAAATATGCTACCACCGGATCATAGCCATGCTCAGGCAGGTGAAACAAGGTAGTAGCGTCTTGTCTTCTTTCCTGCTACTGGGCGGGTCTTAATCGCAAAGTCCTAAGTGCTGATTTGGAATCGGCGTGAGAATAAGGGATTCATGGAATGAGTAACGGGCAGTGGGATACTGTTGAGAGTACAGTGATCATACTTCCAAGAAACGATAGGTATTATGAGTACGGGGTGTAGTTTGGAGAGCAAACCCTTCTAGAGACGCTGGAAAGTCATCAAATCGGTTAAGGACATCAACGGTCATGTTCAGAGCTCTAAAAGACTTTTGAATATGTTCACCAAAAAGTATCCGGAAATTCGAAAGAAACATCATGACATTATGATATCATGGCAGGAATAAACTCAATCATAAGCAATTTACTCCTCATCCTCCTCGGCCTTCTGCTCCTCATCCTCAGCGGCAGCCTCCTCATCCTCCTCAAAGGTATTGGCTGGCACGCTGTAGAGACGGAGAACGGGACGGTTGGGGTCCTTGATGAGAACGTACTTCTTGACCTTCTCCTCGTCCTCCTCGGCGTCCAGGGCGCGGATACGGTCGACAATGGTGCGCACAATACCCCAACCGTTGCCCAGGTTCAGGTTCATCTGAGCGGCGAGATCACGAGGCTTGTAGCCAACAACACCGAGGACAACGTGGCCAGCGGCGGAGCGGGGGTTAGCACGAGAGACGAAACCGAGCTTCATGGCGTCGGCCTTGGCAAGGACGGCCTGGGTGGTCCAACGGGCAAGCTTAAGGCTGTTGTTCTTCATCTCAGTGGCAACAACGGCACCGCGCTGCGACCAGAGCTTGCTGCGCCAGTCCAGAGCATTACCGGAGCCCTGGGCCTTGCTGTCGAACTCATTCAGCGCCTTGACGATCAGCTGCTGGTCTTCGCCGTTGACGGGGTTCTTCAGGAGGGCGTCGACCTCAGTACGGACAACCATGTTCAAAGGCTCCTCGTCACGCTCCAAGGAGAGATCGAAGCGGCGGTACTTGTAGGCCTTGGAGGCAAGAGGCTCGGTCTCCTCAGAAGCATTGTAGAAGGGGTTGGCGTTCTTCATTTCCAGCTTGGCATCCTGGGACTCGGCGACGGTTTGCAGGGCAAAGTTGTGGTTGATGAAAGTGGCTTCCATGGCAAGAGCGCTGGGAGTGTTGATGGACTCCTGCTTACCCGAAGATTCGGCAAGCTCGAGAGGGGCGTCAATTGCATTCTCGTTGACGGTTACCAAGTCGAGCGAGGCACCCTCACGCTTGTCGAAGTAGATCTTGTTGCCCTGGTGCACGATAACAAGATCCCAGGAGTAGACACTGCGAGGGGCACACATAAGCATAGACAGGATATCGGAGGTAGCGAAAACGGTGGCTGTGTCCTTCTCGGCGAGCTCCTGGATGACAGGGTCCTGGGAGGTAGTAACGTTGTAGGCAGCACGGTCAAGAGACTGCAGTCTACGCTCGGCGCCCTTAACAGGGGCCTTGTCGTAAGAACGGTCGTAGTAGTAGAGGAAACCATACGAGTCGATGTCCTCGCCATCGGGGGCCTCCAGGTTAAGCTTCAGCAGACGGCTGAAGTCCACTTCCTCCAGCATAGTCCAGTCGGGGCGCACATTGACGGACGGCTCACGAGTCCTCTGCGGCTTGTCGTAGTCCTTCCATCCAAAGCGACGTCCACGGTTACTGCGGCCGGCACGGTTGTCGTAGAAGCGATCGCCCTGGCCACGGCCAGCACCAACACGCTGGAAGCCAGCACGGCCGCCTCTCTGGCCCGCGCCACGCTGGCCGCGGCCGCGGAAGACGGTGCCACCACCACGGCCAAAGGTGCGCTTGGCAGAGGTACGAGTGTTGTCAACGACCGAGAAGGAAGATTCATCTTCAGCAGCCTGGATGCTGAACAGGCTGGAGGAACCGGCTCCGTACACTTGCTGGTCTGTTGATGATTGGTATGTTAGCTGCGGACCCGCATTTAACTGTCTAGATTAACTCATACCCCTGAAGTTGCGGTTGTAGGCCTGACGACCGCCTCTTTGGTCCTTGGACTCGGACGTCCAGTCGGCCATGCGACCCAATTTGTCACCCTTAGAGAAAGGAGCAAATGGGACACCCTCAAGCATATTGTCAGTCGAGGTCGCGGGGCCCCAAGTGTCCTCCGCAGGCAGGGCCGCCACAATGTCGGCGATGGAAATGGGTGCCATGATGTCCGGAGATGATAATAAACCCAGAAATCGATTTCTGAAGAACAAGGTATCTCCGCGCAGACGTCAGGGTATCTCGGCGGATGGTGAGATCACAAGCGGCGGAGAAATTGATAATTGCGGGTTGAGTTTTTGTGTCGCGAGTGGGCTTGTGGCTAGAAGGCTTGGCTTGGTCGGCTCTGCACCGCCACATCACGTGTGTATATACCGAACAGAAAGGAGGAAATAAACATGGAGAGCAAGAAGTTCTAAAGAAAGAAACAAAATCTTTCTAAGCTCATAGATATTCAAATTTTCACTGGAAGATACAAGCCAAAGCTAGTGGTTTCCTTTTTACTTACACACCATCAACCAACCCCAGAGATACAGAGAAAAGCCACAAACAGATCAAATCTTGTATCCCCCGTATAGTCAAGGGCAGTAGCAGTCTTCTCATTAGGTTTATTTAGTGATATTTTGCGCAGCAAACTTGTTTGGGATAACAAGAACTGAATGAGAACCGGTGTGGTGGAGGTGGGAATTTGTGATATGTGTTATCTCTGAAGTCGGATTGAAGTATAGTCTTTGGTTCTTCATCTTTACGTAAAGAGGTCTGGATCTACAATGCTTATCAGGGTATAAGATAGCAAGGGGAAGTTAGAAACTCAAATTATAAGGATACTCAGGAGCTGCAGGTTCAATTGTTAATGACGCTTTGATCGAACAAGATCTCAGGGGCGAAGAAATACGATGACACATTAATATACGGTCCTTATCAATGCTCTGTCGCCTTCCACACCACCGACTAGATACTAAGGGTCGCCTGGTAAAGACCAACGAGAGCGGCCTATTTCCCTTGCTCTAGCTAGTACTGCTCCGCCATCATGGAGATGCACAGATGGTTTCCCCTCGCTTCTGGGGCTGAATGCTGATCATCGGGCATGGCGTTAAGTCTGATTGGAGCTAATGCGAGGGCTCCACTGATAAGGAACTGATGCTTTATTGTAGTACTGTAGTACTACGGAGTAGTTCCTTAGGGCTTAGCCAACGAACTATACGGAGTAGGTAAGGTAAGATTTGGTTCCGGCTTTCGTTCTGACCTCCATTCTCTCCGTAGTGCCTATCAAATCGTAGGGATAATTTATACCATATGACCTAGTCCACCGGAAACACTTCTGTCCCTGCATGGAGATCTCGATAGTGCTGGGATCTACGAAGTATCAGGGCACATTCTTACATACATCCCATGGGACTTAGTTAACTCTTATCAAAGTTGAATAGTTTGTGGATCAAGACCCCATCTGGGAAATCATCTGCCTCTGGAACTTCACTTTGGGCCTAATATTTTGCTGAATGCCGACTGCTGAAGCTGACCTCTCAGCTCATCCGAGATAACGACTCTTGGAATACCATTGGACTATCATGTCTTTTCCTTTGGATAGGACGGACGTAGCTGAAGAGCTCTACCCGAGGGTTCGCTCTCAATCTCGAATATAAAAGGTGACCTGAACCCTTTCAGATACTTCCCTAGAACATCTTCCATCCAGTAAACCAGCAGACTCAGACTTGAAGGCTACTTCCTCATCTCTCCATCTATTTTCTCAAGTAAGACTTTTTCACCGTCAAATACAATGAAGTTCTCTACCGCGCTCTCCTTCTTCATCTCCGGCGCAGCCATCGCTTTGGCTCTTCCTTCCTCTGGCGAAACTGTCGAGGCCGACTGTGTCAAGCCATACCTGTGCTGTGGCGAGCTCAAAACACCTCTTGATCCTATAGTTGATCCGATTTTGAAGCAGTTAGGAATCAACGCTGCAAGCATTGTGGGTTCCATTGGCCTGGCCTGTAAGTCTCTATCCGCCACGCGTGTCTTCATAGGAAAGATTAGACGAAGGTGGTACATATCTCTAACCAATCCATGTAGGTCATGCCTGGGATGACTCTTGCGAAGCTGGGCCTAAGTGCTGCACTGAAGCCAACCTCTTGGTAAGTTCTTTCCGAGAGGGCCAAAGAAAAGTAAAGACAGAAATGTCTCGTCTAACATACATTTATAGGGTGGCACAGTCGCTCTTGGGTGCTCGGACCTCGTCATTGAGCACTAGGACTATGGGAATGTTGGCGAGCTATCAACGCGGATAGAGTGGTTCTACTGTACATCTGGGGTGAATGAGATGATGCCGAATTGCACCTAGTATAATTATATTTAGCTTTCTTTGGATGGGATATTACCTGTCTACCTACTGACTTGTTCATGTTAAACTTCTAATATCATATTACGTCGAATCAATTTCTCTTTCTTCAAAATTCGATGGATTGTTCACCATTTGAATATCTTAATCCTCTTTCTTTACATGCTCGACGCTGCTGATCAAGTAGAGGAAAATACTGCACAAAACAGACGCAATGCCACCACCTTCCTAGAAGCTGGGGAAATACTGCAACAGTGTTGCCATAGCAGATCACAGCCAACGGAAGCAGTGGGAGATAATTCTGAGATAATGGCAAAAGTACAGGTTAGAAAAATGGCAACAGAAGATAGTCAAGTATGCCAGAATAGGTTCATTGCGAGGGAGAGGTGCAGCAATTGAACCTATATCGAGACCACTTCCTAAAACGTAGACTGGGTGTTTCCTGCCGAGGAGCTGCGTTTCCGCCGTGGTAAAATTTCGATCTCCAAGGATGCAATGTTTTTGGCAGAGCCCTCAAAATGAGAATCAATATGCCCGGCTCAATAGCTGGTTTCACATACTGCGTTGTTCCGAGCCTAATAGCCCTACGTCTAGATGTTTGCCGAGGTAGCACTTCGCTACCTTCCGATCTCGATCTTGTATCGACGTTATCGCTCGTCGCAAATGACTTCTCCATCAATGACATAGGGATCTCACAGAGAGTCTCCTCAATATTGTCCAATGTCGCACAAATCAAGAACCGTAAAGATTCAAGGACCCATTCTGTGCAGTCTGTCTGGACCAGACTTGGTTCAATCTTCACGAATAACGCCACCGATATCTTAGAATTTGCAAACGATATCACCGCATCCGGCCTGATACCTTCCAGAGTACTGGCATGGCTGAATGACTACGCCACTATTGACCTCGATGCAATTCACCGGAACAATCCATCCCCAGAAAACTTGAGTATATACCCATACAAAGCAAAAAGTGATGCGCCGTACTCCGTTGCGGAAAATACTCTCCGGGCAGCCATTCACATTCCCAAGTCATTCTCACTCAAACAGGACAAGAAATTACCGGTGCTTCTGGTACCAGGAACCGCTGTTCCTGCAGCCATAAACTTCTATTTCAACTTTGGCAAGTTGAGTAAAGCCTTACCCGAAAGCGATCTAGTTTGGGTCGATCTTCCTCAGGCCTCGTTAGGCGACATTCAATTAAATGCCGAATATGTCGCCTATGCGCTCAACTATGTTTCCGCTTTGACATCATCCAATATTGCCGTGATTTCTTGGTCCCAAGGTGCACTGGATATTCAGTGGGCACTGAAGTACTGGCCCTCCACCCGAAACGTAGTAAATGACTTCATCGCTATCAGCCCCGACTTCCATGGAACAATAGTCAGGTGGATGGCATGCCCCCTATTGAGCCAGCTAGCATGTACTCCTTCGATTTGGCAGCAAGGGTGGGATGCAAACTTTATACAGGTCTTGCGAAGCAACCGGGGAGACTCTGCGTATGTTCCCACGACCACCATTTACTCTTCCTTCGACACGGTAGTGATGCCCATGAGTGGGGAGAATGCGTCTGCTCGGCTACTGGACCACAGCGGAGTGGGCGTATCCAACAATCATTTACAGACCATCTGCGCAAATAAGGCCGCTGGTGGCCTCTATACGCATGAAGGCGTGTTGTACAATCCTCTTGCGTGGGCACTCACCGTTGATGCACTCCGTCACGATGGGCCTGGCAATATTACGCGAATCGACATCCAAAAGATCTGTGAACAATTGCTTCCACCGTTTCTCGACCTCAGTGATATGCTGGGAACGGAAGCACTCGTTCTTGTAGCCCTAGCAAAGATTCTTACGTATTCCCCGAAAGGCTTCGGTGAACCTGACATTGCCGAGTATGCATACTTATCAGGCGATCAAAATCAGGATAACCAAGGATAAGGAATTACAGTTCGTTCCATATATGATTCTCCGAAACTCCTGATTAACTCCTAAGATCTCACCATCCGCTTTGGAGGAGAGGGAAAAAGGACCGGTTAAAACTCTCTTTCAAGATGATTTGAAATACAAAGGATGGGCTAAAAACAGCGACCAACTCCAACCAGCCGTATTGATATGGAAGAACGCTGTGCTGTGGTTACGATGGTGTAGAGTATAGGGTTGGATTGAAATTCCAACGTGGAGCTTAGATGGGCTTACGCAGATCCTTGATTTCCGATCGTTAACATTAGAATTGTTAGATTTGCATCTCCTATGAACCAACCCCAATCACTGATTCTAGTAGTTTGTACTCTCGTATGTACCCTGTGCCTCTGGGGAGGGAGCGAGGGATTCATACGTGCTTCAGATTGTCTTGCGTTTATCAACTCCGTAAACAAGGATAGTTCGAAAGAAAGAAAGAAAGGACTTTTTAGCAACTACTACTACTACGGAAGGACAATTCGAATCAAAGCTCACGTGTGGACTCGGGTAGGGAGCGAAGGAACCCACTTTATCTGCTACTCTGGGACATTCCGGTTGTCGATCCGCTCCAAAAAACGCTGAGATCTTTGGATCAGGTGGAAATTGCCGAGAAATCACGGTACTCTGTGCCGGACGCGAATTGAGTTTCGTCGTCTGCAATCTCTTTTGCTCACGCTGCCAGCAGAACTGACAGCGCAGGATCAATTGACCTCTGCTATTGTCCACCATTCAATCATACTTGAGGATTGAACAGTATTAGCAGGACATGACGACGCTCAGGAGGACACCACGTCTCCGGAAATCGACCGTACGCATTGAATCCACCGTCTACTCCGTGGTTCAAGATCCTGTTGGCTGGCCAGCTCCTCGTTCAGTATCGCCAAGGCTCGATCGTCAGCTCCCATCTCAGCACTTACGTTGTCACTGGCCATTCGAACCATCTTTATGGAGATGCTCCATCGAAGCCAGCCCTCTTTGTGGAGTGCTTTAGCCTATTCTTCTCCTTTTTTCCGGGATTTTTTTTATTCTTTTTTCTTTTACGTAGTATCATGTTGTCTTTATATGTGCCCGGACTCCGTACGGACTAACCCCAGGACCTCCGGGCAAGGAATGAACTCCCTACTCCTATAGCTCAAACAAGCGTTGACAGACGACGACGACGACTATGCTTATAATCTGACTATATTCTGGATGAACTTGTCTCTCCTTTTGTCGTCCTCTCGTTTGTTAGTTTTCAGGAGAGCACTCCTAGTCGCTCATTCAATATGATTTTCTTCTTGGCCTTGGTTTTTCTCTGCTTTCGTAGTATTGTCGCAGCATCTGATGATGATTTTATGTCCTTCGTGACAGTTCGTATGCCCGATGATCCTTGACAGTAAGCTGCTAACAGACCATAGCTCCCACAAGTGAGGGCGTTGAAGTTCGATATCACCTACTATGACCGCGACGCCGTAAGCTCGGGCTACTGGTTCGTTGCGCCTTATAGCTTAATTGACCCAGAGCCCCCGACGAAGCAATGGAAGCCGTGCCAAGTCGGGCCCTACATATACGATGCAGACGGTGTACGTTCACCTGAAATGGATTGCTTGTGATTTGCCAGATTGCAAGAAAAACGCTGACTCACATTGTCTATCCAGACTCTCATCTGGGCTGGATCGTGCCTATACGATAACCGCAATATCTTCGATTTCAAAGCGGTGCCTAACATTGATGGCGGCTCCCACTTGTCATTTATCTTGCAGCATACATTTCGGTTCGAAGGCGATGAGAAGGGGACTGCATATGTTTTGGATCAGCATTATGAAACGGAAAAAGCCATCCCGGTGACTAATGACCTTGCCGCATTCAACATGCACGAATTCAACGTCCTTGACGGCGGAAAGATGGCTCTAGCTTGCACGTATCGAAGCAAGTACATGAACTTGGGTGCCCTTGGTCGTCCTGAGGAGTACAGCTGGGTTTTCACCGGTGGTTTGGTTGAGCTGGACACAGCTACGGGTGAGGTGCTTTTTGAATGGGACTCCGAAGGCTACATCCCTCTTGATGAATCTGTGAAATTGGACCCATCAACACCAGTTGCCGACCCGCCTGGTTGGGATTACATTCATGTGAACGCGGTCGATAAGAATGCTGCTGGCGACTATATCCTCTCAGCTCGATTCACGAACACTATCTATCTCATCTCCGGGAAGGATAAAAGTATCATCTGGCGGCTTGGTGGGGAAACGTCTGATTTCGTCCAAGATTTCACTTTCTCCAAGCAGCACCATGTGCGCTTTATCGAATCCAACGCCACACACACGACCATCTCGTTCCTCAACAACGCTTCGGACGAGTTCGAACAGGGAGAAGACACCTCAAGTGCTCTCTACGTGCAGCTCCACACCAGTGTTTCCCCGATGACCGCAAAGGTCATTGCGCGATACAACCGTCCGGACGGGGACCTTACTCGGCTGCGCGGAAACGTGCAAACACTGCCCAATGGGAACGTCTTCGTGGGTTGGAGTGAACGGGGATACCAATCTGAGCACTCCCCCGAGGGTAACGTCCTTATGGAAGCCCGTTTTGCTTCCTCTCGCTTCTCCACCTACCGGTCGTACAAATTCGACTTCACTGGTCGGCCCAATACCCCGCCGGACGTGGTCTCGTCCGTCTATGGAACAGACGAAACCGATCTCACTACCATCTTCCACGTGAGCTGGAACGGCGCAACGGATATTGCTTCGTGGAATTTCTACGCACGGGCGAATCAGGACGGGATGCCTGTGCTGGTAGGCAACACCACCAAACTCGACTTCGAGACGATGTACATTGCGGATGGTTACCTGGACTGGGTCTCCGTGGAAGCAGTGGACAAGGACGGAAACGTCCTGGGGACCTCTGAGATTCAACGGACCGAGCCCCCGAGTAACTGGCGACTTGCCGGGTTCCAAGGCAATACCATGCCAACACCCCACGATCCATCGGATCTCCATGAGCACAAAACCATTGCTGTGGACGATGACGCCGATGACGCCGAAGAAGTTTACGTCAAGGCTCAAGAGGCGGCCGAATCCATCTACAAAGCGTGGGAGGTCATCCGCGGAGTCGGGGGCCTTCTCATCTTTGTTCTAGTTCTATGTTCTACGGGCGGACTTCTGGCGGGCATGTACTGGTATTTCCGGCGGCATAGTATGCAGGCATACCACGAGGTTGCCTCCGAGGAAAGCCAGCCATTGAACGAACGGTCTACTTGACCGTGATTCTGTCACCAAGAAAGCAAAAGAGAAACCATGTCTATGGCGAATGCTTAGCGGTTTGTATACACGGCATATTGCAAAGCGTCCACTGCATATCTCTGGCGTTGTATCTTTTTAATGTTGTACTCTATAATCTGTCTCTATCCCGCTCTCCCCCCCTCCTTTTCTTTTTCCTTTTTAACGATTTACGTATACATCGAGTCTATACCTGGATGCAAATCAAAGTTTAGTCATAGAACTGATGCATAATTGCTTCCTATCGCAGGGTCTCTTTCTGTAGTACCTCCAAGGAAACGGGAGGGGAGGGGGAAAGCCAAAGGACAAAACGAAGCATTAAATAGAAAAACACAATCTGTAACGATGAACGTGCAGTATTGTAAGCAGATAACCTTTCCTAAACCATTCAGCAGGGAGTTACCGCTGCCATTCTGGTAAAAATGCAAATAAAACTACGTCCGGATAACGCCTAAATGGCTAAACCACTAACTTCAAGATCTTTTTTGCTTTAATCGGTCCCATCAATTCCTTCGCTAGTCGTTCATCTTCTCGAATTTGAAACATCTTCGGTTTCATCATCTTCTGCTCCAGAGCGCGTGCCACAGACCGAAGTTTGTCGTCTTGAAACCTTTTCATTTGAAGCTGACGCCCGCATAGTCTAAGCCTCCGTCGTAGTGGCCGAACAGCAGAAGCGGCATAGACCAGGGCTCGCCTATTTTCAGTCGGATGGGCCAGTCGTAAATGGCTAATCTGACATGTAGCACCTTCAGAGAAACACAGGCTGATGCCATCTCATCACAGGCAATGTACCAAGCAATGTCACTGCGGATCTTGAATGTGCGAAACGCCATCAACCGCGGCTCATTGTACATGATGTGACTGAGCTCTACATGACGGACAGCAGCCTGGTGATCCTTGGATGTGGTTCTAAGAAATCGCATGATGGAATTCGAGGAACTGAATATGAACTGCGCAGTCGAGTATAGCAGAAGAACTGCCTCGCAATAAATAGTTCGACATGTAAAGACAAGGCCAAATAAGAATGGCGTCGGCCTGGTGCGGTGGCCATTACTAAAAACTGCCTGCGTAGATGGGTTGCGAGGCTTCTGCTGGCGATGGTAAAGCCTATAGCGAGCTGGCCTAGACGTATTGGTGTTCTTATCCTTGCGACGGAGAATTTCTACACGATGCGGTTCGAAAAGGTACTGGTAGATCTCCCAACGGATCTCTGCAGGAAGGCCCAAGAGCGATGCAGCTTTGCCGGTCCCTCGGGGGAATTGACTTTCTTTCCAGAAACTAACGGTTTGCTGTCTTGTACTTTTGGCGCAGAAATTGAGCATTTAGGAGCGGGTTGGGAGATCAGAATCCTTGGTACTGGTGTTGGGTAGTCCGCCTTTTGTCGTTTAGTGTCAGTTTTTGAAGCCAGTGGAGACCCAGGCGCACGCTTGCTATTGGTATGCTCGTGCTTGTGTCTAACAGGCTCTGGAGTTTCCGTACCGTGTGCATGGTTTCGCGGTGATGAACGGACGGCGTCCAGCTTCTGAGGGTGGTTTCTTTTTCTTGTGTTTGACGCATTCGCTGGAGTCTGGGTGGTTTGTGGCGAGTGAGGGTTAATATTCTCCTGGAATTTTTATTCAATAGAAGCTAGAGACGAGGTATAACATGTATCTTACCTTTTGGTTTGCTCGAGAGCGAGCTCTTCCATTATCCCGAATCTATTCCGTTGGGTTAGGGCTAACGGTCAATGACGATGATGCTTGACTCACATTGGAGCGAGAAGCATTTTTTCCAAAATGCGAAAAATCAGATCCATTTCCAAGAGCTTCTTCAGGTTGGTCAAGAGAGCTTTGATCCTTTTTACCCTTGCCTCGTCGATTGCGAGATGCTCGATTGTTTCGACGGCCACGCCTCGCTGAGTCTGCATGGTAGTGGCGTATGATTAGATAGGTGAGATTTTCGAATTGGGTGAGTCAAGTGTATTCTGAAATATCATAGAAGTGAATACTGGATTTGAGAAAAGGCAGATAGCATAGACGTTGAGTATGATACACGAGAAAATGGAAGGCGTTCATGTAAATATGGTCCTTGAGTGGTGAGGTATGTATATGAGTACCAGTCAGAATAGAGAGGTAAAAGAGACAAGTGACAATCATGTCCAGAAAACTAGATATAGGGTCCTAAATGCCCTATTAGGGTTCATTGAGAACAATTTGTTTAACAGTGAATGAACACCTGGTATACATCTTTTGTGTATACTTCACATCGTTCATTGTGTTATTTACCATACCAATTGATTACACACTATTCCTTATGTGGAAAGAATTTGAACCCGATCCTCCAGGCATCTTGTCTGTGTTTTTCGTTTCTTCTTTTTCGGAACTATCTTTTCTAACTAGTCTCTCTCACTCTTCCAATTGCTCTCTTTAAGTCTAATATAATACTCCTCGATCCCTCTTTTCCAGATGTCTCCCTGCTCTGGCGTCCTCCGCAATCCCGCCTTCCCAATTCGCTCCCGCGTGGCCTTCTCTCTCAATCAAACCGCAAGATCATCAACCCGACCCCACCACCTCCGGCAAGAACAACACCACCGCCCCTATTCCTCCTCCTCTTCTCCCAACTCCTCGCAATACAACCGCTCCCAATTCAAAATCCTCCCGTTCCTAGCAATCATTGGCATCGGTTCAGGATCCTACATCTTCCTTGTCAAGTCCCGTACCGGCATTCACAAACCGAAACCCGACTCTCAGTCTCCTGATTCCTAAATTACCTTATCCCCCCACCCCCTAAGGACTTATCTACTCTCCGACTAAAAGAAACATGGCCGACACTAAACGTCCCACCCCTCGCTTCTCGCCTTCCGAAGTCACGGTGGTCTTCCTCCTCGGCGGTCCCGGAAGTGGCAAGGGCACTCAATCCTCCAATCTCGTCCGCGACTACGGCTTTGTCCATCTGTCAGCGGGTGATCTGCTGCGCGCCGAGCAGATCCGTGAGGGAAGCCAGTATGGTGAATTGATCAAGACTTATATCCGGGAGGGCAAGATCGTTCCGATGGAGATCACGGTGGCACTACTGTCGAATGCAATGGCAGATGCCTTGAAGAACGGTGCTGGTGCTGGGGAGGGCAAGAAGGCCCGGTTCCTGGTCGATGGGTTCCCGCGCAAACTGGATCAGGCTGTTTTCTTCGAGGATACGGTCTGTCCCTCGGAGTTGACGCTGTTCTTGGACTGCCCGGAGGATGTTATGGAGAAGCGCTTATTGAAGCGTGGAGAGACCTCCGGTCGTGATGACGATAATGCTGAATCTATTCGGAAGCGTTTCCGCACGTTTGTTGACACCAGTATGCCTGTCGTGAAGGCTTTTGAGGAACAGGATAAGGTTGTGTCTGTGTCGGCTACGGGGTCTGTTGACGAGGTGTATGCTCGTATCCAAGAGGGCTTCGAGAAGCGTGGGGTCCATCAGCAGTAATCTATGTCTATTTATAATGTGTGTCGGTGTCAGCGATCTTTATATTTTTTCTTATTGGGGGTGTAGCTAGCGCTTTATAGATGGAGTAGTGTCTTTCTCCCTTACATACAATGTCCACCTACGTCTCAAAGTACAATGTAGCCGGTTTATGTGTGTATATATATAGATTTAGATATATATCAAGACATATATGAAGACATAGTCCCAATTTTATATCACTTCGTATATGCATGACATGACTCGTGTCCATTGATCGGGCCCAATCCTAACTACATGCCAGGCGGAACCTGTCTAGAAACAAATAGCTACCATGAACCGATAAAAATGTCGCCCGGAGAGAACACATGAACCAAAGAATAAACAATCGAAAGAAAATGAAAATACAACATAACACCTCTTCCCAGCCATTACACGACGAACTTTTCTATACTTCTTTTCCCTTTCCAATGAGTATCGTGGTGTTTTCTTCTTAGAGTTGATTACTCTGCGGCTGCCACCTCCTGCGGCTGCTGTTGCTGCTGAGATTGTTGAGTGTTGCCATGGCGCTGCCGACGATCTCCAGACTTGTTACCCTTGTCGTTCGACTTGCCTTGGGCAGCTTCCTCTGCTGCTGCAGCGGCCTGCAGGCTTTCACGAACGAAACGCTCCCGCTCGCTACGAAGGACGCCCAGAACGTTCTCGAGGCTGCGGCGCCAGACCATCAAGCGACCCTGCACTTCCGCCCACTGCTTCTCGCCGAAAACACGGTAGGTGGCGCGATGTACCAGGAATTCGGAGCGCAGCTGAGACAGCTTACCCTCAACCAGACCAGCACGGATTGTATCGATGACCCACTTCTCAACATCTTCGGCCGGCACACGCAGAGCCGCGGCGATCGTGGCATAGGGCAAGGAACGGGAAGGGGTCGAGGCGGCCAGAGAGGCCAAAGTCAACAGACGCATCTTGTTCTGCAGCGCCTCACCAGCGTCAGCCAGCACACCACCGGAGATGCCCGCCAAGGGAGTGGCGGTGATAAAAGCCTCGTAAGCGTCGAGGGTGTCGGCTGTGAAGATCTCAAGAAGCTCAAACAGGGTGCTGTCGCTGGAGCGAAGAGCCTGAACGGCGTCCGAGGCCGTCAGAGGGGTGAAGTCGAACACAGCGGGGTGGGTGAGAGCGGAGGTGAGAGCGCGGATGGCGAGGTCGCGGGCCTCCTTGGATGAAGCCTGCGCAGCTGGAATGGTCTGCAGAGCCTGCACAATATGAGTCTGCGCCAACTCCTGGTCGCCGGCAGCCTGAGCAGCATCTGCAACGGCGAGGTGCAGGCGCTGAGCCTCTTCCTCATCTAACTCCCAGGAGGACAACCAGGTGGGCAGCTGAGCGGTCAACTGAGGCTTGAGGGCTTCGAAAGCGACCGAGGAGCCGGACTGACGAATGACTGCGACAATACCCAGGAAGACATGGAAGCGGCTGGAGTCGGTGGGAGCGAGAGTGTTGAAGATGGTGGAGAGGATAGAGATGGCCAACGAGGGACCGAACTGGGCGGAAGAGGTGATTGGTTTAGCGAGGTAAGAGCAGATGCGGGAGAGGAACATGTCAGGGTCTGAGGCGTAGTGAATAAGATGGACGAGAAGGTTATAGGCGGAGATGATCTCTAATTATTGGCGTGTCAGTTTCTGTTCTGCCATGCAGCCTGATATCCCGATCCTTCTCGCTTGGACGATATGTTGGAGGGACAACCCACCCTTCTCTGGAGCATTGTTCAACACGGATGCCGCCGAGACCAGCTTCTTGAGAACCTCATCACGCTGTTTCCGATCGGGCTCAGCGTCACTCTGTTCCTGCTGGCGGAGGGGTTCCAAGAGCGGGGAGATTTCGGCCTGAATGGTGGTGGTGCTGCCTTCGGTTTTGCGCAGTGCGTCGAGGTACTGGGCGAACTCGTCGGCGAGTTCGCTGAAGGAGCCCTCGATGAGGAGGGTAGTAGTGGGTGCGGGCATTCTGATGAGGGACTGTGAGGATGACAGGCAAAAGGAGTAAAAAGGAGGGAGAGAAGGGGAGGAAAGCGAGAGTTGAATTCCGTCGTGGTTGTGGTTGGTTGGCGGTGGAGAAATTTCAGTGTGGGAAAAAGTCTTGGCGCGAATTACGATGGATCAGCGTTTATAGTGACGATCTATAGTAGATTCTTGTATATACTCAAAAGAAACCAAGAGTTTCTATCTCTACATTTACGACGGTCCCTTTCCGAAACTTAATGGCTTGTTGGCGAGTCTTCAGAAAATCTCAAAGAGCGACTATTATTCTTCCATATGGACTATCATCGATTAAACTCGTGAAAGGAATGACTAAAGGCACGCACAGAACGATACAGCTCATTAACCGCGACGCAAAAGCAGGGGAATAGTACGACAACGGTAGGTCATAGACACAAAGCGAGTTAGGAGAGGGGGAAAAAAAACCATCAAGCACAAATTTTCCTCGAGACGGATCAGAGCGGCACATTTCATAATCAGGACTTGATCAAGCCTTCCGCGGTGCAATCCGAAACGACCATCTTACAGAACGAGACGGAGACCCAAGAAGAGTACCGTTGCTAAGATTCCTGTCGCATGGTCCTGGGCCATACGCACAGCGGCATTAGCGGTTGTGCTGCTTGTGCTGCCACTGCTCGTCGCGGTGCCGGTGGATGAGCCTTCGCTGTTGCTAGATCCCGAAGAACCAGTCGAGGTAGGCAAGGATGTGCTCGTGGTAGTCGATGAAGACGAGCCAGAGGCATCAGACGCATTCTTCGAACCACACTGGCTTTGGGCCTTCTTACACTTCTCGTCGCCGTCAAGGTCAGTAGAGCGCTCGATGCACTGGCGGTAGTTCTCCTGGCAGACAAAGAAGGGGATAGTCTCCGCGTACGATGCGACGTCAGCATCGGTGCCATTGGAGCATGAGCAAGTGAAACCAAGAGTTTGCTGTGTCTGTTAGCTTCTCCAGAGCTCTCTAACGCCGTGGTGTGTGGTTTAAACATACCGGGTCGCAAGTGTTCTTATCAGCAACTCCGCCGCAGATCTTCGGGCAGGCGTTCCGCTCGGCCTGACACCAGGCAGCTGAGAATACTCATTAGTTTTTCCGTGGGTTTTTCTGTGGACTGGTGATCATGCCATAGACATGTTGTATCACGACCGGGACGAGAACCTACACTTATCCGCGGGTTTCACCTGGTTCAGATCGAACCCCTCAGGGAAGGTATAGTTGCTGGCGGTGGTCACTGCAGTAGCGGAGGCCACCAAAGTGGAGAGAAACACGATCGGCAACATAATGGTCGTGGTTGGGGTTGGGTGGTGTATGTTAATGTATGGATGGGTAGTAATGAAGTCCTCAATCGATCAGTAAATCAATGTAATGGGCCAGACGCAAAAAGCAAGTGAAGAATGGGGAGAGAAGCTGGGGGGAGGAGAGGGAAACAATTGCTGGAAGGGAAAAGGAATTGGCAGGAGATAAAAAAGAAGGCACAAGGGGGGAAACAAGGAAGAGGAAAGAAGTGGAAAATTTAAGCCGGGGGAGGTATTTATCTGCAGTGACAGTAGTGTAGCAACGGTATAGCTGCTAAAACAAGTCACTAACCGCTGGGAAAGTACTATTGAATGGGTATTTGTTTATATCGCAAGCGGGGGTGACACGCTAGGGACCAGGCAATGAGACAGAAAACGATTCCTTATGATACCTACTCCGGATTCCTACTCTTGAAGAATCTCCTATTGGCATTGTTATTATTATTAACATAATGATGACTTATAATTATTGGTTTTAATTTTGACTGAATTCAATATTCCTTCTGGAATAGGAATTGAAGTGAGAGAGAATAACAATAGAAAAATGAAGCAAATATTCTAGACATTTTACTCTTGTACACACTACATACAGTATTCGAGTCCCCTTTTTTTTTTTTCTTTCTTTTTTTCTTCAACCACCATTTTCCCGGTTTCAATTTTTTTGGCCACCTGGACCCTGTACCTACTAGTACTATTATGATGATAATTTCGTTCCATACCACAACAGAGACTAAAATTCCATGATTGGAATGTGCCTCCCAAGGATCATCTTTCCATTGGAGGGGTTAAATCGATCTAGGTAGGGGACTAAGCCCAATGGAGGTCATCGGTTGCGGCAGTTTTCACGCTAGTGCAGGTTTGAAATATGGACATGGAGGTGTGGAATTTGTCGAGTCTCCTGCAGGAAATGTGAACTTAGCTACGAGGAGCAGTTGTTTGGTATGTATGTTTTGCTTTGATGAAAAGGAATTCTCCCAGTGACCAATTCTGCCCAATTCATTCATTCCTTGCAATTCTTATTCATGATCATGATCCACGTCAATCCTATTAATAATTGGTTGCATACCTCTTATGGATGAACTCGTTTTCTTTCATTGGTTTTATCACATGGCCAATAATCGATCTTCCCCGACTTGACCTCTCCAGCTTTAAGTACTAGTAGTAAGAGGTTTAGTTTCCCGGTCCATGTTCCCTCAGTGGAGGGGGCCAATCGAGCCGCCGAACTTGTAGCCGAGGTTGAAGGAAGGTAATCCCAAAGGATAATCGACCGGAGTATAGACAATGAAACCTCATGTCTAACACTCAAAGAAACAATCACTCTGCTTTCTTCCCGTCCATCCTGCTGGTGTGGTATCATTTCCCTTTATATCATACTTACCCTCACAAAGAAGAAGTAAGAAAAGGAGCAACAGAAATATTATGAATCGAGCATATGAACATACAAAGAAAGAAAAAATGGTCGATTCCAAACCTCCCTCCATCATGAATGCTCCCTTCACGGAAGAAGCATCGCTCGATCCCTTTCGTTCCCATCCCCACGCCAACCGTCTACTCAACCACCCAGAATACTATCCCATCCGCACCTGGTCACGCCTTCCGAAACCCTCCACCGGCGAAGATGGCTATTTCGCTGGTACCTTAGCCACTTCGACCACCATCCCTCACTGTCTTACGCTCCGTCGTCGGTGGCTTCCTTCGCTCTCCGCCGCCCGTCCGCAGTGGCCCTCCCCCACCGATGATCCGGTCTCGTCAGAGCCATCTGCCTTGCCCCCAGACATTCTCATGCTGCTGGATCTGGCGACACCGGGCGTGAGTGGCCACCCGTCGACGGCTCATGGTGGCATTATCGCAACATGCATCGATGAGGCGATGTCGTTGGCGGTAACCCTGTACTCTCCGCCTCCTGAGTTGGACACTTCCGATCACCAGGGAAGCGCGGAGGACGCAACGCCTCGTGGGAAATTATACACATCGCAATTGGACGTACGGTACAAGAGACCTGTCACGGTTCCTGGATTGCTGATCATCCGCGCCAAAGTGGTCGGCCGTGTGGGGAGAAAGTTTTGGGTGCGCGCCCAGATCCTTCAAGCGGATGAGGAAAACCCGGATCAGTTGGTCGTCACGACTGACGCCATGGCTTTTTGGCTACAGACCACGTCGAATCTGTAAACAACTCCAAATCTCGATCGCTATGTATGTATGTATTAGAGGCCACGATTGCTGTATATATAGATCTAGATCTACCACTAGAGAGTTATCTATGTACATCAGGGATGCATGTATCTTGCCATGAAAACAGACCAATTACATCTTTGTCTGCCGCTGTCCTAGGTTCCGGCTGGCACTCAATACTAAACCCACCTGCGTGCTCAGTGCCACTACATCACCCTGCTCGTCCAGTACCTCCACATTCAGATCCGTTCGGCCATCGCGCACCACTTTAGTATGAATTCGGCTGTATAGCCATTCCGCGCCCTGCGCAGGCAATCGCTTCTTAAAGTCGATATTCAAAGTAACGGTAGGGTACCAAAACCGAGCGGTTTTCTCCGCTAACTCTTGTGACGGTGTGGACGCCGACGCCATTTGATCAAGCCCCCCAAGCGCCATCGGGAACATATCCACTAGAAACGCCACGGCCTCGTTGGTCCACCGCGCCTCGCGATCTCCGCCCGGCCGAAATCGCGACCATTGATCGATCACTTTACGCTTCCCCAAAGCCGGGTCGGGCCCATACAGCTCGAGCTGCAGGGTTGCGCGGCGAAACTTGGGATATGGTGGCTGGAGAAGCACCCAATTACCATCGCGTCCGGTTTGGCCCAGCGCCGCCAGGTTCACGCTGCCATTTGGCCCTGTTCCAGGTTGTGCAGCTGGCTGTAGACTCCAGCCGGTGTTGGAGCTGATGCCTACTTCCGCGGTAGGCGGACTCACAGTGATGTAGCCAGCGACCTTGACTTCGAGTTCGCCATTCTTTGCTTTTTTCTCACTCGGCTGGCATAGGTTGATATGGATTGTACTTGTGCGTGCCCCCAGTTTCATATCTTGCACTGTCAGTATGGCTGGACCAGCAGCTGTGCGACGCAGAAACGAAAGCTGAAGAGATATCGGGGTTGCCGGTGCATCGTATAGTGTCGGATGTGTATGTGCGAAATGGGTAAGAGCAAGTCGGTATATGACAGCGGTAGTATATCCGCCGTGTGGGACTGCAATTACTCAGTTAGTCACCATTTCCCCATGGCGTAATTCCGAAAGAACAAGCCAACGCAAAGAAGCATATCGGGATGAAGCATACCTGTTCCGATGCACCATTCATCACGTAGGAACGCTGAATATCGATGGGACTCAAGCGGCGTCACTTTAATGGCTTCCTCGAATGCTGGGCTGTTCGCCGGAAGAGCAGTCATGGTTACGGTTGTTTGAAACAGTTCGAAAATCTGATCGCGCAGCGAGGATAGAAGAGGACTGAGGGGGATTGTTCAATCACTGAGATAGTACAAATGGGCATTGTGTCCTGGCCCACGGAACATTGGAGCTTAATTAAGCATCTGGCTTCTCCGCAAAAGCCTCGGTATGTCCTGACGTCCAACCGAAACGGCGTGCATGTATGTATTAAATGTATGGACAGTACCTGAACCTAAAGGCTGACTAACGCTGTGTACTGCGAACTAACAACTACTATCGAGCGATGTCAACATAAAGCGAGGTATCTAGAGTCTGCGACCTTTTTTTACAAAAGAAGCACAGTGCATACCATTTTTGAATGCTCTAGCTTATCTGTATTAACAACCTAACTGGCCCATTCGAGTTCTACTACATCACAGTGATCAGTACACCACGCTTTTTCTTTTTCTCTCTCTTTTGCCTATGATTTCGGTTGGCATCTCGATCTCAACATATGCACCTAAAAAATTGCTTGCGACTATTATATGTAGAGTTTGTACTGACAAACCCATAGGCCCGCCTAAATAGCCAATTACTGCTCTAGCGAAGATGCAGCTAGTCTCTCCAGACAAGAAAGGACGCCTAAAAATGATGCAGTTAGCACAACAATCTTCTTCAATAATTGGTAGCTATACAGACCTGTCACTCCCTGAGTTAGGGTTGCTTTAGCTTCCGTGCTACGGGATCCCAACGTCACCGTCATGGCATAGTCGACTCCCTTGGCGTTCTCAAGTTTGTTCGCCCATCGGAAAACTGGCTCATCATCTCGACCATCCCCAATGGCCATTAGGAAATCCGGTCGTCCGCTATGATCGCTCTTGCTTCGTTCCAGGCAATGCCGCCACACCATGGCCGCGGCTGACGCCTTATTCGTGTCAGCCGGCTCTACCACAAGCGCCCCATTCATCATCACGGCATGGACCCCTTGATTGGCACAGGAGTCATTGATATGGTCTGCGCACTCGGAAGCGAGTCGAGAGGCAGCCGCTTGGTCTTCAGCCGATCCATAGTGGAGCATAAGAGAGCAGTGACGTTGTTCGATCCAACTGCCTTCTGACCGCTCTTGATAATAACCGAGAATTTGGCGGACGGCCTCCTTCCAAGCATCAGTCTGTGCTTTATTTGTCAACTTGAACCACTCCTCCGTATTCGGCTCGCGCACGAAGCATCCGTTCTCTGCAATGAGGCCCAAGCCTGCCACCATCCGGAACAATCGCTCCATCTCCTCTGGCATCCTAGAGCTCATGACAAATACTATATTCCTCGAGTCCTCAGTTAGCTCCGTCAGCGTCGTAATGGCTCGCTGCGGTGTAGTGACAATGATGCTTTTTGGAGAGCCCCAAGAGGCCAGGGTACCCTCATAATCCACAATGATAAGCCGACGATTGGACCTGCGATAAGCCTCTTCGAGTTTGCTGACGGACAACCGTGGAACGGCCATGATCTCACGCGACGACTGCTCATTCCAGACACGATTCAGAGTCTCGCTGAAGGATTTGACCCAGTTGGCAGTGGAGTTTTGAAGAACTGCACTGTGTAACCGAGTCCACACTTGCTTGCGTTCCTCCTCGCTCCTCGACAGAGCTGTGTGAATCGCCTCCGCACATTGCCGATAATTCCAAGGGTTGACTAAAAGGGCATGATTCCCGAAAACCGATGCACTTCCCGTGAATTCGCTCAGTATCAGAGAACCATACTTCTTGTTGCCATATTTTCCATCTTGACAGTAAACGAATTCGTGACTCGTCAGGTTCATTCCCTCACGTAGACTGGTGATCATCAAAGCATCTGCAACGGAGATCAGGGCGAGATACTGCGGGAAAGCGAGATCTTGTTTGAGGAAAACGAGCGGTTGATGAGCTAGGGTTGAGAATGTAGAGTTGATTCGCATAGCTATATCAGAAATTGTAGCTTCAAGCTCGGGTTGTTCTGTTGTGCTAGTTGCAACTTGGATCAACACCACCTACACATAGATGGTCAGTACGTCCCTGCAGATATGATTATAGGACGATTGTACAATAAGCCACATACCTGGTCCCTCCATTCAGGGTATGTATTGAGGAATAGCTCATAGCTAAGGAGCTTTTGCCGTATTCCCCTGACTCCATCAATCTTGTCGCGTGAAACGATCAATCGCTTCCCTTCGTATCTTTCGGAGATGGTTTTGACCCATTGCTCAACGTCAGTGGCCTTACGTCTCTTGTCCCATGAAGTCGGGTCGATCCCGATTGGGAATTTATTCACGTTGACAAACCGATCTTCGAGCTGCACTCCCTCATTCGTGGCCTCAACGCAGAGAATACGGCTACACGTCTGAAGAAAGTGTCGGCAGTACTCCTCTGTCTGGAAGCCAACAAGATTTGCACCTAGTATGCCTTCGAGGAGTTCTTTACGAGGGGCTAAGCAACGGAAAACTTCCGAAGATGGGAAAGCAATGTGTAAAAAAAAGCCAATTTGGGCGTCCGGTAGCAGTTTACGAAGCATAGCCGGAACCAGCAACAGGTGATAGTCCTGGATCCATATTGAATCTCCGCGCTTCCAGTTTCGAGCGATTCGCTCTGCGAATGCTTGGTTGGTCTTAACATAGTAGACCCAGGAGTGATCCTCATATGCCTTGCTTTTCGGGTTGTCAGGAATCTGGTAGTGGAACACAGGCCAGAGTATCGTTTTGCAGAAGTGAGTATAATGGCCATCAAAATCGCCGTCGCTAACATATACAGTCAACGAGTCGTACTCATCCTCAAGCTTTTCAGCAATCGCAGACTTGGTGTACTTAGACAAGGCATCTGTCGGCATTCCCAGCGTACCGACCCAGACCTTGTCTTCTAACTGTCCTGCATCTGTCGCAGACCGAACAGCGTTGCGAAGCCCCCCATTGCCCTGCTCTGCCGTCTCGATTGTCCATTCAGCACTGGAGAAGGAACCCTTACGACTGGGTTCCCTGCTGTGGTGAGCCCCACTATGGCGTTGAGTGTAGAGTGGTTTCTGTTCCTTATCGGATCTCTTGGGAGAAGGCTCTGTCGTGGGAGCAACAGGCTCCTGGTGCTTAAGGATGGATGGGGATGGCGGAATAGTTGCTCGTGGCCGCGGCTGGTTCAAAGATAACGTTGAACCCCATGCAGGAGAGTGTGCTTCACTTTCGGTCAGAAGACCTCCATCTTCAGTTATATCCGGGAATGGATATCCGGAATGCTCTTGTTCCGCCTTTGCGAGATCTGATGAAAAGATCCGCTCATATTCGGTGGTGGCGCCGGGTGTGAGACCGACTTTCTGGTCGCGGTTCTGTTTCTCAAATAAGCTGACGGCTGCATTGGCTGTTGAAGCTGAGGCCTCCGCGCCTGGCTTCGACGGGTCAGGGCCTGTATGGACTGGACGATCTTTCGACTCATCGAGGTGGAAGTTAACGGTGTATGGCAGAAACCTGAATCATTGTCAGTTAAGCGTATCAGCAGCACATCGAAAGAGCATAAAGGCGAAGAACAGGTAATCCACATACAGCGAAGCGATATAGATCGTCATTGTGGCACCTTCCGAATGCGCCCAGCAACAGAAAACAAAAACGGGGAGAAGAGGGGAGAAAGAGGCGGCAATTGAAAGGTCGACGGGAAATTTAGACTACAGTGACATGGAGTGTCTTTCTTAGACCGAAAGAAATGGCGCGACCAAGCCCAGGCGAAGAACAGCCTGTTGATGTTGGATGCGGGAGCGTGGTGGAGGATTTTAAAGATGATGATGGTTGGACCTGAGGCACAAATCCTCCCTCATCACTACGTCATGTGAAGAGAGACCCTGCTCAACAACTTGTTGCTACAGTCCCACCGAGAGAATTGTCGGCCGGCTGGAATCCCATCAAACTCGGAGGCAGCCCAAGTTCCTTATACTTGGCCAAGATTTTTGCCTAGGCAGCTTGGTCTACAATATCATACATCATACCACCACCACCGCGATTGGTACTATGTTAACAGACTTTCTGTATAGCCATGGGTTGGTTGTTTTCATTGGCGGGATCTACCAAGGTGAGGGGCAGATCACGTGATGGTACAGCTTCTTATCAGATAAGTGCTTTACTACGAACTGTACTGTATGTTTCATAAGCGGCATCTCTTCCGCCGATGGGAGGTCGGAGTTCCTCTCCCGTTCTCGACCATGCCCTTGCGCATCACCTCTGCTCCTGTTTCTGGTGTCAAGAAAAGAAGGAAATCATCCAACACAGCGCTTCGCTCTTCTCCATTTGCCGGTCATGCTCGTCGCAAAGCTACTAGTATCACACAGTCATCCAACGATGTCAAATCCAATGACCGCAGTGGCGGATTTCAGGAAGAGTATGGCCCAGGGCCACTTCCGGATATTGGAATGTCACGATACATCCCAGAGACTGCTCCGGTAGAGGATGTTATTCAAGCCATATGCCACATCAAGGATAGTTTTTTCGAGGCCCTTCCCACTCGAACAGGCATGAACAGCACCCGTGTCGCTGAGTTATTGAATCTTCGTCGGTCGCTGCCACCACTCGCCTCAGTGGCCCACATCCATACATTACTGGATGCACCAACGAAGGTGGAGAGAGAGATAATGGGCTATGTAAATTCTGGCCGAATCCGTCGATTAATTGTTCCGGGCAGAGGAAATGATGCGGCTGGGTTAGGGGATTGCTTAGTTCTCTCGGAGGATTGGGAACAGCTTGTGCGAGACAGTCCTATAGAGTCCCATCTTAAAGGTGTCGCTTGCCTCTGTGAGACTTGGGTTTCCGATTGCTAATTTTTATTATTAGATAAGTTTCTGGACGTTCTCAGTCGACTCGGCGCCTCTTTCGCTGTCCCTGATACTTTGTTTTCTGCCCCGGAGTGCATGACGCTTGTTGGTGCTGGCTTTCTGGTCTCCTCCCCGTCTTCGGTCAAGGGATCTCCGGGCGTAATATCGCTTCCGACCTTCCCACCGCCGCCTTCATCCGGGAACTCGGCTAGTCGGGGTGATACCGCTACACTGGATGACAAAGAAGGTAGCGAGCGCTCTCGATGTCATACAACAGCTTTGTTCCTATCTCTCCCAAACACAGGGCCTTATCTTCGGCTTCTAGGCGCTGGCAGAGCGCATCTCCTCTCACTTATTAGAAAGTCAAACTCTGGCGAGGTGCCCCTTCATCTTCTCCGGGATCGCTGGGATGGGGCAGTCGAAACAGATAAAGGTTTCAGCGCGGCGAAGAGAATAAGAGGCGAACACGCGGGTATCTTGCCAGGTAGAACGAAGAAATGGAAAGAATTATGCGGAATGAACTTTCGCTGGGTTCTAGAAGAGGCCCTCGGAGCTGGGTTGATCGAGATCTTCGATACCGGTAGTGTTGGTCCAGGGGTACGGAGTCTATGATTGACCGCCTGTTTGGATACGACTAATATAGAGCGAGATATACCCCACGGTAAGGGTGCGATTGGGCCGTAACGCCCAGTTAGACCTTCATACGGAGAGGCGTATAGTCTGACCATATATGCAACATATATATATCCAGCCTGACGAGGAGCAATATTGGATACGGGCAATTTGAA
Organism: Aspergillus nomiae NRRL 13137; assembly: GCF_001204775.2. Taxonomy (NCBI): domain Eukaryota; kingdom Fungi; phylum Ascomycota; class Eurotiomycetes; order Eurotiales; family Aspergillaceae; genus Aspergillus; species Aspergillus nomiae. The sequence continues at coordinate 25,546 of NW_015378328.1, forward strand.
CTACTGTAACATCAGCATGTATGACATGATTCCAGTACGATGCCTCTACTTCTCTGCCCACCCCTAATCTACCCCCTATATAACATGTCTGGCGTATCTGCATCATATACCAGTGTGGCACAAGTCGTGGTTCTGTCTGACTAGGTGGAATGGACTATGGCCACTATATCGAACGTCGGCGGGGCAACCCCCTAGTGGATACAGCGGAGCTCGACATTGGGCGGAGTCCCCAAAGCCATAGTGACCAACGTGGGGCTGTTCATCGGCTGGACGGTCCAGAGGATATCTCAGTGTAACCAAAGAGCTTGAATACACATAAACGCTACGCGGTACGTTATGGCAATGGGAGACCTTAATACTACACAGTAGAGGATTGCTACGGAGCCGAATTCTTGCTGGGGAGGAGGCAGTAATTGACCCTTGTCCTACTATCAATAGAGAAGAAATTGACCATGCCAAGTGTATACGCTGCCAGAATTGAGTTATAGTAACACATTTTGCCACCATCATACTCCCTGCTCCTAAGATCTGTGAATTCAAAAAGAGAAGTATGATATGCTGATTCCATACAAGATGTGGGGCAATGCGGGGGTGAGTAATTATCATAGGATTATTGGCAAGGAAACAAGACTAGGGTGGGGAGGAACTGTACGTGAAACACCTCCATACCCCAATCCTGAAAGAGTGAACGTATCGAGTTGAAAAGGTGACGCCAAGGGAAAGAAGAGTGTAGTAAAAACACGAATAAGAAGGAAGATTAGGGACTGGGAGTGGGAGGATCACAAAAGAAAATTGGACCAGCCTCGCAACAGGTCTTTCGTTGAATTTAGATATTGTCTCATCAAGGCATTAAGGTGTCAACAAAAGAAAAGTGGAAACACTGACGACAAGGAATCATGAAAAAATAGGGCTACATGCAATAGGACATGTGAAGGGTATTGAGATTCTTCGGGAAATAGTCCAGTTATATGTCAGGAAGATAACCAGCAGTCGTCATCATCAACCGGATGCCTACGGTAGTAGATGGAAGGCTGAAAAGAGGTGAGTATGAGCGGAATACGGCTTGCGATCACCGTTGGCCTGCACTGACAGTGCTCGGCTCAACCTGAGGTTGTGTAGCATTTGGTGCCGATGATGTCAGCGCATTTACGTTTGCTGATGCAAGCTGTGCCCTTAAAGCCGCTACTTCGGTCTTCAGTCCTGTTAGTTCTTCGTGAACAGAACGAATATATGCCCAGAGCTTATCCTCTCGTTCACGATTCTGATCAGCATAATTCGAGTCATGTGGTCCCGGAAGATGCCCATTATTATTTGCCGTCACCTCCGGGCCTGTTTTGGATGTCAGAGGTCCATTATGGTTGCTAGAAAGGCTGTGGGGTGGGGTATGTTTCGTAGCGGCCGGTGCTGGTTGCACAGAGCTCTGAGAGTGAATTGCAAAGCGAGAATCTGAGGTGTTCAATCCAGGTGGCGGAGGAAGCTGAGGGGCGCCAGGTTGTGGCGGGGGAAGGCCTAAACTACCAGCGGTATGATTTGCAACAGATGCCTGAGAGGACCCCGACCTGGTATATGGTTGTTGCTGGAATGACTGCGCCATGCCTGGAGAGTGAGCGCGATGAAGTTCAGGGCCATGGCCGAGCTGATGTGAAGGTAGTGCATTGGGTGAAAGTGGCTTTGGGCTGTCGGTGACATTTGATGGTTGGAATATTGAGGCTCCGGAATGCTGACCAGGAGGTGGAAATGTCAAGTTACCAGGTTGCGAGATGGGGGATGCTGAGGCGCTGGAGCCGCCGTGACTCGCAGGCGGAGGGAAAAGGCCCCCTGGAGATGGCCTGCCAGCCGCAATTGGGGGATATGTGCTCGGCTGCCGCGGCTGATAACTATTTGCGGTATTGGATCGCGTGATCGAATCTGTGGTAATATCATGTTTTTTAATGCTGGGCATGCTCATTCGGCGTTCATCCTCTTCATCCATGCGCTCGGGCTCTGCATAAACGAGGCCATCCATCGTATCCTCCGCACCTGGATGGCCCCCAGCGTCGCCATATTCATCTTCAGGAGCATAACTTCCCATGCTCGCCCGACGACCGGCGCATCCGCCTTGCCCTTTGTTATGTCGAGCGAGAGCGTCACCACGAGCAAACCGACGCCCACATTTGGGACAGATGTGTGGACGCTCTCCGGTGTGGAGTTTCGTGTGTCTTTTCAAATCGTGAAGTCTTCGGAAGCGTGATTGGCAAGTCTGGCACACGTACGGTTTCTCTTGGCTATGGGTAAGAAGGTGGCTTTTGAGGTTATGATGCCTCGTGAATTCCGTAGAACAGTATGGGCAACGGTGTTTTTTAGCCGATGGCGATCGCTGGCCGGCCTTATTAAATCCAGAACCTGGTAAGCTCAGGCCACGACGGGGATCACCAAGACCCGCCGTCGGCATGGGGTAAGAGAAGGACTTGTTACTTGCATCCTGCAAGTCCATTTCGTCCCTATGACGTGGTCGATCCCCATCCTGTGATGCCGAATCTTCTATCGGGCCCGGACTGGCGACTGTAGACGTATTCATCAGGGACGTGCTGTTATCGACCGTTCCAAAGGCATCCGCCGCATTACCTGAAGTCGAATGCGCATCGACCTGCATCTGATCGGACATATGTACGGAGTCATTAATCGAATTCATCTGTTGCTTCTCGGTTGCACCGAGAGCTTCTCTTGCGACCTGTGAGCTGTTTTGCTCAGGCTCCTTCTCATGTTCTACTAGTCGATCCACCGGACCGACTGGCTGTGTAGGCGTTGTCATGGGTGGCAACGAGTCTCTTGACCGTGAGACGTTCAAGCCAGCACTGGCAATGGAGGTAAGACTCGAGTCTGGTTTCGTATGCTTCAGGGAGGCGGCAGATTCTGGCGAGCTTGAAATGATGGAGGCGGAGGGTCCGGACAATGGATTAGGGACGGTAACAGGTTCGTTATTTGATTGCATCAACGCAGCCATGGATAACGAGTGCTTCACGCCAGCCTGGAATGGTTGGCGAAAGAACGGGGAAGCTACTTCGGCGGAACTCATGTCAGCAAACCAATGTTGAGAGTTGCGAAACAGTTGCAAGGTGGGAGTCAGATATGCAGGACAGTAGGTGAAATAAAAGGCTTTTGACGCATTCAAGAGGACCCAAGGAGCCAAGCAAGACAGGAAAGCAAGTGAGAGCCATCAGAGGCACTGTCGCGTGGGGCGCTCACCTGGATCCGATTGTGGCGCAAGCTGACGGGGGGTTCAGCTTTAGCGATGTTTCGTTAGAGAGTTAGGTCCCACGGGAACAAGATGGGCCTTGCAGCAGTAAGATAAAAATAGCGATCAGCCTTGCAAGCAGAATGAGAATGCTGGATTCTATTGTCTGCTTGATCAATACGAAGCTAGTTGAGATTAACCCATCTGGAGGAATCGAGATGGGAGCACGGCGGAATGGGAGATGTCAAATTAGGCTGCAGAGGAAGCTGGAACTAGCGATTGTCGGGGAAACGATGGAAAGGAGAACCATGCAGATCTAGATCATTGACAAGGCGTCAATATACTGTCGAACTGGATGGATCACGGGTGATTGATAGAAGGCAAGGGGTGTGGAAGAGCCGAAGATGTCAAGGGAGCAAACCAGAGGAAGATACAAGGTGAGGGAACGAGCGGGTGGTTGGATGGAGACTTAGGTTGACCAAGCCTCAGCCTTCAAGGAAAAGGAAAAAATAAGGATCACTTAAAATAATAAAAAATAAAATAAAAAAGAAAAAGAAACGGCTTACAAGAGGCATGCAGTGGAGAGACCAACACAAACTAGGAAAAGGATAATTACAAGACCCGGTTGTTAGGAAGAAAAGTTGGTGGGTTAGAAGGCATGAATAAACCTGATAAAGGCTGTGGCAGAATGGATGGATCCAGGAGATGATGCAGTTGCTGGCTTAGTTGCGGTCTCGAAATCTGTTTGGGTCAAAAGGTGCCTGGAAAGCGGAGGCCGTGGCTCTGCCTAGGAAAGGTGTTTGGAAAGCCAAAAAAAACAAAAAAAAAAAAAAAAAAATTAGTAACGATAATAAAGATAGCAAATTTTAAAAACGAAAAAAAGAAAAAGAAAAAGACCAGATGAGGGGAAATGAGCCAAAAGAGAAAGAGTGGAAGTGCGAAGGAAGCAAAATCAAAGTTGAGAGCAGACACGAGGTAAGGCAAGTGGCTGGAGAGAGCATTGGGCCTGACGACTTGTGACCAGGCTCGAGGCGGCTCTGCCTGGCGGAATAGTGGGCGACATACCGGGATTATACATGGCCCGGCGTCATCCTTGTAAGATACCGTAACCTCTCAATACTTGGGGATGGGTCGCCAGGCACCAAAAGAGGCGCAGCATTGATTATTTTGTCGGAATGTCCCTCGGCATGGCATACGGATTACAGATCTATTGAAGAAGTCCGATCAGATCGAACTGCTCGGTGCGTAATTAATCGCGATACATCCGTCATATTACCGTAATTTGGGTATTAGCTTAGATGTGGAGTAGTACTAATAGCGTACTTTGAGGCGCATGGTGCAACGCATACCAGTACTAGTACTAACTACCCTAGTACTTGAGGACTGGTGACAGTGCTGGGTTATTCATTCGGATTGAGTTTCGATTTTTGAAAAGCTCTGTCCACATAAAGTAGACACAAAGGAGGGCAGGCCACGACCGAAGGAGCACAGCCATAGAAACTGACCCGAGGATAAGGTATGGGACCTCCGGATATGTGTCTAAAATGACTAACTAATCTACCGATGTATGTACATACATACATTCATACATTAAGGATGCGTAGTTTATCTGCTTAAACTATTTACCTCCAAGAAAAGGGACACCATAGAACTTTCAATCAGTCCAAAGTCTCATTAATCTTCCGTCCCTTCAGAGTTAAATGAGGGAGTGAGGCTATGTTTTGTCATGCTGAAAGCCTGAAACCCTCATCATTGTGGCTGGCCACAGACGCGGAGAAGCTGACGGTTTTGGCCACTCACAGTCAGTTTTCTAGAATATTGTGGGAACCCTTGGGTGGCTGTACACTCCCACCGCCTGCCTGACACGGCTCAAAATACCGCTGATTGGACCGGTACGCTATGGATCCCTGCAGCCTCTCAGGCGCCTGTTGCTGCCGTGGCCAGAGGGGTCACATTGAATCTGTAGGTAAAGAACCACTGGTCGATCCCTCGCACCAGGGGCCCTGATTGGTAGGAATCATGGTCCGCTCCATCAAGGATCCATCCTGTAGACACTGATCCATAGGATTTGAACTTTTTTCCCAGCTGGGGTTTTTTCTTTCTTTCTTTCTTTTTTAAACAGTAGCCGATGACCCGGAGATCTGATTTGGAAGCTTTTCAGAATTACAATTCAATATGGGCGTACCCGTCTCTATATATCAAAACTAAATTGCCCCTTATCGGTTTGCGTTAGTACTAGTTAATTACTAGTAACTAGTACTTGTGTGCCTGCCATGTGGTGTGTATCTTTTGAGGTCCTTTCATTCTATGTCCAATTCCAACTTCAATTTCTATCTTTCTCTTCTTCTTCTTCTTTTGGCTCTGATTTCTATTAAAAGCCCCCCCACCACTCAGGATCTGCAGACTACTAGATTATGTGCCTACTACTAATAACATGCTTAAGCCTTAAGGGGGTGTACCCCATGCTTCGGCGTACTCCGAAATCACATGTGGCGTAAATATATGCATACTAAAACACTCTACCTTTACATTATATTGTGGAGAGACTCCAAATGCGACAGCTCCAGCTCAACCTAGGGACAATGGTAATCCCCAGCTTCATTGATGGACCCAACTGCGTATTAATTGCAGCTTGACTGCCAGACCCTGATAGTGGACGAAAACACTGTTAAAGCTCGAAGCGAGAATCATTTGGCCTCTAGCTTGGCTCTACTGTAAATCCTTGAAATTGTCATATATCACCTCAAGCTTTTCTCAGAAAAACCAATTGGTCCTGTGACTCGACATGATCAGTACTACTAGGTATAACGACAGCACTGCTAATTCCAAAACCTCTGTTTACTTAAATTTTTTTTTCGGTCTATATTGCGGAGTGGGTCCTGTGCAATAAACACCGCTAGCTAGAAGAGAACCACTATAATTATCTATTGTATGAATTGTGATATTCATGTTCATCTCAAACTGAACTGTCAATGGTGTGGTCTAGGCTTCCTAGGTGAGCGCGGTATTCGCTAGGCGGTAGTAGTCAACCTCTCGTCAGGGCGAGATGAAACTGTATTATGATGGCTATGCTTTGTTCCCCTGAAATGTCAAGGCGGAACAGATAGTATATAAGAGAGACGGCGTAGAGTCGCAAGCAGCTGATTGACGTCGGCATAGAGAACATATCGATATTCACTCACTTGCATTCAATAGGAACTCCATCCTTGCAAAAAACCAGCGTTTTCAACTCCTATCTGTACTTTCTCCCATGATAACAAAAATTCTTGTGTCCTCCTACCTAGCCTTTTGGACCTGTTCAAGATTGCGTAGCCTTGGTAGAAGCATGATCTAACTTGATAGTGTGAGTCTCCAGTAAAGTTGAGCTCCTTTTAGTTATGTTATCATTCTGACCGAGAGCGCAAGCTGCCTCGACAAATAGCACACTGCCTTTCAAACAGTCAGATATCGGTGGCATGACCTCAGTGAATAGCACAAGGCCCTGGCGCTCAAAACAGTGTCATTGGCCTCGTGTCTGTTGCATCACTGATGCTTGAAGTCCTCGGGCAGGACTACAGTGCGGCGGAGAGAGACTACTCCTGGAATTTCCCTGGGTTGGGTCACTATTGATAGAGAACTCCGCATTCCACTGGAAAGGACAGAACTCAGCGCCATTGCTGGTTGTTGCCGCAGTGGATATAGAACTGATAATCCCATGAAGTTCGCTTACAAGGTCATACATGGGGCAAACGTCTCTTATTGCCTCTGCTACTATGACGGCGGACATAATGGGCCATGGTAAGCATGTACAAGACCTACAACGAGGGGAGGATCCTGGCTGTAACTACGGGATGGAAAGCGTTGAGACGAAGCAACACAAGATAACCCTTTGCTTTTATCACTCTCAGCATTGGACTCCAATGATTCCATCCAGGTATTTGTACCCTCGGGCGGGGGCAATGAATTCTTCAGGGTTATTTGAAACATCAACAGACACCTTCCATAATCCATTTCAAGTAAGATATCCATGCAAGCAAGTGGTATCATTGTCATCATTATTATGATATAATATCCAGAAGATCAGTTCTGGCTATTATACCCATTGAATTATACTAATGGTGATTGTGAGACTGTTATTGCGGAGCGCGAAGGCGAAGGCGCTCTGCCATTGTTCTACGCAGTATAGGCGCTTAAATTAGTCCAACATTTAGGTGTTCCCCCTCCGCCGCAGCCAAAGTAAAAACAAATTAAAAGTAAAAACCATTAAGAAGAAGAAGAAGAAGAGGACTCAGAGAAGAGAAACTGACATATGCAGACCTGATCCCAGCGGTTCTGTAGGACTCCTGGTTGCTGAGCTGGAGAGACGATCAGCATTGGCGCCAGAATAAGACGCTAACAGGTGATGCTCATTCGCTTCACGGGTGACCACGCCTGCATGAATCCACTTCTGTGAGTTGACTGGAGTCATCTCTTCAACCCCCCCACTGTGATAAGCTGGGCGGTTATGCTCGAGTGATGAGATCGCCATCCACTCATTGTATTGCTCGGCTTTGTCTCCCTCCTCCTTGCTCTCTGTGCTACTTTGACTCTCCCCCAATCACCTTTCCAACATGGCTTGCTCGACAAATTCCGGGCGCTTAGTACTCTATTCACACGGCAGATGTGATTCCATTCAACATGGTCCTTTCCCCACCCCCCGCTGGTAGACCAGCGGCCAGCCCAAAGCCCATCAGTAGCATTCAAATGGGTAATGCCTCGCGCAATTGACTTGATCAGTTTCTTTTCCTACCCTCAACATCTCATACCTCTGGATCTTGTTTGGCCCAAGTAGCGCTGGCTTCGCATGCTTTGCTCAAGCAGATCGTCAGCAGGAAAGTCGATTGGTAAAACTCCTCAGGATATAAAATCGGTAAGCTATTGTCGTACCATTCGAATCACACAATATACAACTGACCAAGCCCCTCAAGATCGATACTGTGAGACACAGTCGAATCATTGCTCGATTTTTTCAGTAGGGTACAACCTCCTAATAGTGTTTCCCTCCCCTGCATCATGAACACCGACCATAAAGCTGTTTCGTCCTTTACTATAACTGAGTATTCAACACTAACTCTCGTCTCCCCCAGAGTACTTGGAGCTGTCCTTCTGAGCGTCCTTCTTTCGCTGCTTACTACTGCAAAATACTGGAAGAGAAGGGGCTACGAGAGCTGGCTCTCTGCACACCTGAGCTTGTATCAGTTAGCTTACTAGCAAGCTTCGTTCTACATACTGTTTGTCGACGCTTGTGTCGAATGACAGCCAGACAAACCAACCTTTGAATTACGGAGTGACTCAGACAAATATATAATTCGCGGGCGCGGCTCTCATTCAATGGCACCTACACAACAACCGATTGTAGAGGAGCGAAGCTCTTCGGACACTACGGCCACGTCAATAAAAAGCCCTCGGACGGCTCGCTTTGTGGAAGCAACGACGGTGCAATCCCCCACTGGCCCTGCTGACACCGGGCGGTCACCCTTCGCAGACCCTCCCGGTCAGTCCCGGACACCCCCTGATGTGTCCGACGTTGGCTTTGGATATGTTGCTGCCAATGATCCAGTGCAGCATGCATCCCATCACCAGCTGCCAGCTTCACCGCTCAAAAGTGCTCTAAAGGTCCCCGGAACACCTGGGCGCACACTAAATCCACTCAGCCCAACTTTTCGTGAAGAGTTTTATGTAGAGAAGGAAGAGAAGTCTGCAGAGAAGGAGAATGCTAGAGATCTGGTGAGTGGAGTGGAGGTGAAACAGTCTTCTACCTAAGTGCTCATACTAATTCGATTCTAGCGAATCAAACTCCGCGTCCGGGTGGCTAAGATGTTCTTGCGTTTCGTGAATTTTGGCTGCAGTCTGATAGTGGTCACAATCTTAGCATTGACTCTGTTCGTCTTCCATTCCACTAAATCACTGCCTTCTAGGGGGGGGTTCCCTGCCTGGGCCAATGGCACCAATCCGTGGACTCAATATTTACTCCTTTCCGTGGCATGCGTCTCGTTGTTTGCTTGCCTTATCGTATTTTGGGGCTATTGGAAGGGCGGCCACAAGCGTGCCGAAAAGCTCACTGTTTACTATCAAACAATTGCAGTGTGCTTCTTCATGTTCAGCCTTGTCATGTGGATTGTCGCAGCGGCACTTTACCAGAATGAAAAAGCCAATGGAAACAGCCAGGACCTTTGGGGTTGGTCCTGTAAGAAGAACACAAGGGAAACATTATTTCACAACGATATTGACTATGCCCTCCTTTGTCGGTTGCAGGTGAGTCTTGCCAGTTGCTGGCTTTTAGTATTTCTCTAGTGCCATTACTGATGTTATAGGACTGGGGCTTGGTATGCGCTATTATTGAAGTTGTCCTCGAGGTTCTGGTCATCCTTATCTATGCGGTTGTGTTCTATCGGTTCTGGACCAAGAGGCGCCTTATGAAGTCAATGGACCGTCGTGACAAGGCTAGATCTGATCTGTACCTTGCCCAGCTCCGCCTTCAGTCAGCGCCCAATACACCTGGATTTCCGCTCGCCCAAAAGACGCCTATAATATCTACAGCTGTTCCACAAGATCCCTATTCAATGGCCGAGAACGGCGAATCATGCTCTACCCAGTTTGCCACCCCCCGTTCTCCAACAAAACCCCAGCCGACCTTCCAGTTGCAAGCACCTCCAATCCGTGTACAACAAGCGACTCCTAAGACAGAACAGAGGGAGTTCTTTGGCCCTAGTTCCGTTCCCACGACTCTTGGGCCGGCATCAAATGTCAACCAACACATGACTGCTGCGCCTGGCGAACGGACCTACGATGCTGTGCCTATTCCAATGGCGTATTCAAGTCCAATGTCGCCCACGTTCCCTCATGCCTCCCATAAATGATTTCCACATTTAAATAGCACTAATCAATGGTTGAAATGTGCATATGCGCCTGCGCACGAAGCCGTGAAATGCGGAGACTGACGCATTGTATTTATTCTCGATGATAATCTTATCCCCCGTTCCCTTGTTTCAGATGGCTGCGTGGTATTGGTTTTTTCTCTCTCTTTCTTTTTTCGAAAGTTCCGACTGCTTTCGTATATTCTCTCATTCAACGAAATAGTACGTGTTCATCTGCCACTCTATAGCTAGCGTACTATGTGCGTCTATCCTCCACATTGATATGAATCAAAGGAGCAATATTGTGATACCTGTTAAACGAGTGTACTAGGATATTAGGAGACTCCTGCTTTGTCCGTATATCCCGAAGGTTGTACAGAAGCATAGGCCCAACAAAAGTAGTATAGTAGGACATTCACCAAACTAAAGTAGATACAAGAAAGTCAGAGAAGTATAGGAAGGAAAAGAACCAAACGGCGAATGTGCTCCCTCCATGATTGTGATTAACCAGTGTAAAAAAATCAATATCAGACTATTCAAATAGAGCAAAAACCACAAATACCACCCTGTATAAAGTACGAGCCCCAACTCCTTTGTAACATAAACTCGAGCATTGACCCTGAGCCATACCTCGTGCCTCATGAACATCCTATAAATCTGTAACAAGAAACTGTGTGTAAATTTAATATAAACAGACGTCAGTCTCATCATATAGCCCCCTCTTCGAGAACCGCATTGGCATCCTTTATGACAAAGATGTCTTCCAGCCTGCCTTCACCAAGACTACTAGAACCATCATCATTCTGCAGCATGAGACCCTGTTCATTGGCTAAATGAAGCAGACAAATGAACCCGAACGAGGTACTGATGTCACGTAACGTTTCTGGAGGGTAGACAGATTTGAGTGAATTCATGATCTGCGTAAACCGGAGTTGACCATTTTCCTGCTGCATCTCGTTCACAGGTGTGGGTGTCGGAGGATCATCGATCTCATTCTCAGTGGGTTGTTCTCGATGGCTTTCCTGGGAGGAATCGAAACTTGTTGATGCGATTAAGCGTTCACCCATACCCTTCCACATCTCCACTTTAAGTCGTCGAACATCAACTTTCTTGGCCACCCGTGCATATGCAACGTAATCAGGGCGTGCTCTCCGACCACCTTGTGTTACTAGTTGTGACCCGAATCCTCCAGCTCCGCTCTGTAACGCCGAACCAGGTGTGGCGCCCACCATGTTCAGGAGCGCTGTAAGCCCCGAAGCACCCCCAGCGTCCCCTACTGGGTTTCCTGGCTGTCCATCGGATGGTGGAGAGAGCATCTCTCTAGCATCCGCAAAGGGTAGGTTATCATCGTCGTCATCACCCAAGCCAAGGCCGTTGGGGAACGCAAGACCATCATCATCTGCGAAAAAATTTGCATCATATGCGCCGGGGGCACCTTCTCCATCAGAAGCTGCATTATTCTCTGGCTTATGGTTTGCCCAGAATGCTTCATCCATTTCTCCATTTCCTGCTGTCCGGTCTTCCCTGCGTTGGTTGAATTGCCGAGTACCCACCAGTCTTCTCGAGCCCATCCTGGCTTTGGGCTTGAGAAAGAGGCGAAGCAACTGTCGCGAATTGAAGTGTTTATCATCTGGAAGAAGATTACGGCCCTTTGTCTTCCATTGTGTTTTGGGCAAGGATATGGTGGAGTTGGAGCTTGCTGGGGTATACAACAACTCAGCAACGGACGATTCTAAAGGCGCAGAAAAGTCAATTTCAAAGGGCTCTTTTTCCTTCCGTTGCTTTGGGGCAGCGGTAGCAGTATTCGCCGCAGCATGCTCTTTGATCCTGCGAATTTTCCAGTGTTCGGGGCCTGCCCAGTTCTTTTGTAGGGCATTATCGAAGTAGCTGAGGATATTTTCATGGTCCTGCTTGTTAGGCTGATGAGTAAGAGAAATGGCATATGCATCGTCATTGTCTATCTCTTCACCATCCTGAATCTCATCGTTGTCCCGATCTACACGGTGAACTTTAAGCATGGGCTCCAAAGCAGCTTCACGAGCCCATGCTTCACCACCATCACCGAATCCGGTGTCTCCACCAAGATCAAAGCCCGCCAACGTTGCATCGTCATCATCAAAGCCAACAGCATTATCGTCATCGAGCATGATTCCAGATGCGTCATTCGGATTGTGTCCTTCCTCATGACCTTTATCATTACGCCAGTCCTCGGGGGCCTTGAGAAATGGTATATCCAACGACCCGCTCGGGTCGCCAAGATCAAAGTTTTTCAGCGATGGGCAGATATCCTGCATTTCAAGATGTTCCAAATCTGGGAAAAACTGGTTCGCCAAGGACGTTATGTCAACCTCCACGTTATCTTCGAATATATCGTCAGACGATTGCCTTGGAGGTGGCGACGAAGATCCTGGGCGTGAGGATCCTCTGACCCTTGGCGCATATCATCTACATCTTTCAAGCTCTCTTCTGTGGCGTCATCACTGCTGTCGAAAACTATTCGCCCTTGCCCATCAATTGCCAAATGATTCAATAGTAGGCCTTTCGCGCCGCCTTCGTCAAAATCCGCTGAGGCCTTTTTGAATAGTGGGTCGACAGAAAATTCAAGCTCGAACTTCTTCAGTTGGAGTGAAGCAAATGAGGGTGCAAGTGTAGCCTCATGAGATCGTTGCGCCTTCAAGGGATATGTTAGTTATTTTGTACCACTTGACTGGATCGCATGAACTGTTATACCTTCCGCCGGGACTTTCGTCCCATACCTTCCTCTCCTTCGTCCTCATCCTCGGCACCATCATCTACACCTGTCTCATGGGGCTTTCTATCGCGACTATCGGCCAAGCCACTCAGAAGTTTGCCGGTCTCCGTCGCAACACTGTCGACTCTGCTCGTATAAATTTTGACGCACCCATCGAGCGTACAGCTAGCTTTTTGAAAGTTCACACCATCGCCCTCCTTTAGCAAGGACATGTCATGGAAGTAGTCAATAAGGGCAAAATTCCATGAATTATTTGCGTTGATCTTGTTGTCAGTCGCCATCTTCATCCATTCCTCAAAGTTGGCTAAGATAGGTACACGCTTCATCGGGGTTACCGCTCTCCGACCGTCGACATCGCTCTCGCGGCCTCTGTGTCCCGATCCACGCGGTGTGACCGGGCTCATACTGGATCCACGCTCATGGCCAGTGTATCTTCGAGGAGGCATAGGCGTCTTGACAGCGGCTTTGATCTGGTCCATCTGGCGGTCATGACGAGCCTGCCGGGCTTCCATACGAGCCGCCTTTTCGCCCATGTCATCGTTAAGCGGGATTCTTAGTTTATCAGCTTCCATTGTTCGTAAAGTAGTATAGACAGATCAGGCTTTCCAAACGCACTTAATAGGTGAGTTCTTATGGGGGGTAGAAGCACCACCACCAGAGCGGCGGTGCTTAGGATTCGCTACGCGGGGCATTGTGAGACCTCTCAGGAGTACAGGGATAATATCCAATGGATCACAGAAGATGGCGGTAAGAAGAGTGAAAGTAAGAAAAGAAAATTAAGTGACAATACAGCAGCCACAGATTAAGATACTCATTCTCTGCAGACGATTAGCTGTGGCGTACCGAATCCTGTCGCGATGTGCTAAATACAGCGGTGTTTCCCTCTTTGGCTGACAGAGACCAAACAAGAGTCAACAAAAACATACACCATACCAGAGCAACCATGAGTGCAGGTCCTTGTCTAGCTTCTTTAGGCGGATGGTCAGGTCACATGATATGTCATCACTGCCTTGAAATGCACGTGATAGCGATAACAGTTCGAGTGGTGCTTTTCTTTTCTTTTCTTTTCTTTTCAATCTTGTTGTACTTGGCTTTCTTTCAATATAATTATACTCTCGCTTTATTGTGGTGCCTTTGTCGTTCCTTTTTCACACCCACCCGACTACTGTCAACTCCTTGTAGTATTACGTAGGTAGGCTTGATAAGGTGCCTAGCCTCAACCAAAATTCAAGAAGCGGCCACCTGCGAGCCACTTTCTCCGCCTAAGCTCAAGGCTGACATCAATGAGTGCTGGTGACTTGCCGCGTGGAGTCCCCTCTTCAATCTACACTAATTCAATCACTGATAGCTACATAACCATATGCACGTCCGTCCCCCTTGCGGCCATGTTAACCATCGCCGAGATTTCGACGTTCTAAACCACTACCTTGTCTTTCTGCCAAGCTGCAACTTTTCACGTCCCTGCCCATGATGCTGTCGTGTCTTACACTATGTCTGAAATACTCTATCCAGTCTTGAGCCGCCCATCAGGTCGGCGTTATTCTGTTCGACCTTTCTACTGGACTCTCATGGTGATCACGACCTTGGCAGTTCTTAGCTGGACTCTTGGATCATATGAAGATGAAGGGATTACGTTTCCTGTCAAACGTTTTCTGCCAGGAGGGGGTTCCGACAGGCAGGGTATCTTCAAGAGAGGCGCTGATCTAGAGGTATCACAAATAGTTGCTTTCATTATCCATAAGAATTCATGGGGATGACTTGCTAAGACGTTTATTTTCTGTTCCAGTGCCGCATGGTTCGTAAAGCACACGACAAGTGCTCTTATGTTCGCACGAATTGCCCTGACCATGAAGATGGCCTGTTTTCGTATCTCCAATTCTACTATTGCTCTCTCGCAGGTGCCAAGCCAGTCGCATTCACCATCCTTATCCTATGGCTTTCACTACTGTTTAGCACGATCGGGATTGCCGCCAGTGATTTCCTATGTATCGACTTGAGCACTTTAGCCGGTGCACTTGGTTTGAGCGAAAGCTTGGCCGGGGTCACGTTTCTTGCGTTTGGAAACGGAAGTCCGGATGTCTTTTCTACCTTCGCCGCCATGAAATCTAACAGCGGTAGCTTGGCCATTGGGGAGCTGCTTGGAGCTGCGAGCTTTATCACGTCGGTCGTTGCAGGGTCTATGGCGCTGGTCCGCCCGTTCAAAGTTGCTCGAAGAAGCTTTGTTCGTGATGTCGGGTATTTCATCGTGGCTGTGAGCTTCAGCATGTTATTGTTAGCAGATGGCCGCCTCCATGCGTGGGAATCTGCCGCAATGGTCACTCTATATTGCTTTTATGTCGTCCTAGTCGTAACCTGGCACTGGTACTTTGTGCGTCGCCGTCGTGTCTATGAGAGGGATATAGCTGCGCGATCACACTTCCATATCCCTGAAAACCAAGAACTGGAGATCGAGGAAGCCGAAGACGATGAACCTGGGGTCATCTCTGAATCCACAAGTCTTCTTCATGGTGTTTCAGTGCAAGATTTTGACGCCTTAGAGAGAGGCGGAGAGGCCCCTTGGAAAGATGGAGATGATGACGAAACCCGCAACCGGTATCTAGCAGAAATACGGGATAATATGCACGTGTATCGTCCCTCTGAACACAGGCGTAATACTTTAAACCCAATCAGACCCAGTCTGGTCGGTGCGCTGGAGTTTCAATCCGTTGTTTCTTCTCTTCAGCGGTCGCGAAGTACCCATCAGAACGTCCCGATTACCCTCCAGCGGTACACAGATGGTTACGATAGGGCTCATGTGGCATTACCAGAACGCGATAATATCTCTGTTGCTTCACACCCATGGGTCAGTAGGCCTTCTGCAGCAAGCCATCTGTCGCCTAACAGCGGAACGAGTTCAACTCGAACTCGAGCTGTGTCCGCCGATGATGCCACGGGTCTGAAGTTAGATACTAGCGTGTTCGATTCTGGTGCAAAGCGACCGCACGTTGCTATCACCCGACCCTCGGTCGATGATCCATCTACATTTGTTCAGACCCAGACCCGTCAAACGGATAAGACTGCCGAGTCAGAACTATCGCCATCATCGTCCGGACAAGCATGGCGAAGTCCCAGTCCAGAGGGAAGTGCGCGTCCGCGGACTCCACAACTACTTGCACCCCCTGGTACTTTCCACCCTCCAAACTACCAGGCTGAAACGCCCGAACCAAGATCTCCTCTTGAGATTTCCCCACGAGGGACACCATTCGCCTCTGAGTCCGTTGATGTTCCAGTGGAAAGCCCTTGCAGTCCATTTCCCCCCTTCCTTGATACATCTAATCCGGTGCACTCCAGGGCACCTAGTATACGCCTACCACCTGTTTCTAGCCCCACGGAGGAGCTGCAGGTGCATGACAGCATTTATGACACTGAGTGCCCTCGAACTTCATCCCAGATGCTGTGGTTGTTTCCTTTCACTTCCGTTCTTTTACCATCTATCATTCGAACACTCTTCCCTACTCTGGTCGGGTGGAAGACGAAGAGTTTCTGGGAAAGGATACTAGGGGTGATTGCAGCTCCTAGTGTGCTGCTACTGACGATTACTGTCCCTGTTATTGAGCCGGCACAACCCAAAACCAGCGCAGACCCTGTAACAGTCGTAGTGACTTCAGCAGATGGAGGAGACTCGGGAGTACCTGCAGTGAGGTTACCGGAGGATAGCCCTCTTGTTCAACCTGTTGATCATGGATCCACTGCCGAGCAAGCTGCAGGCCATACAGGCAAAAGTCAATCAAGGCAGGGGCGGCAACGTTGGGACTCAGAGTTGCCCGCCATTCAATCACAGCCAGATCCTTCGGCATTGCCTCCGAAGGAATGCTGTCAGTGGCTAGTTTGGATACAAATATTCACCGGCCCTTTTTTTGTTGCCTTGATTGCCTGGACAGCCCTTGATTCTGGCCTAGACATCCGCAATCTCTTACTACCGTTCCTCTTATCACTACTCTTTTCGCTGGTATGCATCACTGGTCTTATCATAAGTTCACGACATGGTAATTCTTGGCAATTTCCAACTGCATGGCGTCCTTTGCTAGCTTTTCTGGGTTTCATTGTTGCTATATGCTGGATTGCGACTATAGCTACCGAGGTCGTCAGTCTCCTCAAGACCCTAGGAGTGATCTTGAACATCAGTGACTCACTCCTTGGACTGACCGTTTTCGCTGTTGGAAACTCGTTGGGCGATCTCGTTGCTGATATCACCGTTGCTCGCCTAGGCTACCCAGTTATGGCGTTGAGTGCCTGCTTTGGCGGACCTATGTTGAATATTCTTCTAGGAATTGGCCTAGGTGGCCTATACATGACTCTTCATGCAAAAGCAGAAACGGTAGCCACGGACGGAGTTCCGTATGAGATCACTATATCCAAGGTACTCATCATCAGTGGCGCCACATTGCTATCTACACTAGTAGGGCTACTGGTAGTAGTCCCGTTGAACAAATGGAAAATGGACCGAAAAATCGGCTGGGGTTTAGTGATTCTATGGTGCATCAGTACCCTCACAAATGTCATTGCAGAAGTTTTAGCTTAAGCCCTCGTGTCACGGAGGTTTCTGCTGGTGCGTCACCGTCAGCAGGGAGGAACTTTTGTACTGTTATAGTTCTTTAACAGCTCCTTAATAGTTCCCATTATGTATAGTGACTGGCTCTGAACACATTGTCTGATTTAACATGCTATCCATCAAATTCCTTTATAAGAAAAATAAAACTCGAACCAAGGCTGTCGCATGCCCCTTATCTATGATGTTACTAAGGTAAAACACAGTATATTGATTTATCAATAATGGATTAAAACAAACGAAGCGACTAGACATGGTGACTATAGCTTTCTACCCAGTTAAACTCTGGCAAACTGAATCCACTAACAACCTCTTGCTAATCGAGAACTCGCCCTGCAACAGAGCTAAGACTTCGGTCATTTGTCTGAACTTTCCTGAGTCCTTTACCAGCTTGAATCGAGGCTAGTAGGGCGCTTCGGTCAGATGTTCCTGCCGGTGCAGCTGGAGGAGCGGGTGGAGGAGGGGCCAGGGGCGCCATGTGAGGTACAGGCG